>NC_049198.1:56318688-56363448 GCF_009769625.2 Cygnus olor
GTAGAGGGGACCCTTCCTCTGAACATCCAACCCAGTACCGGCAGTCGGGGTGCCAGGAGGAGCTGCGCTTCAGTACCGACCACTTCCGAAGCAGATTGAACTCCCTCATATGCTGCCAATATCTCCTTTTCGGTTGGAGTATAGCGGGCCTCAGATCCTCTGTATCCCCGACTCCAAAACCCCAGGGGTCGACCTCGAGTTTCCCCAGGTTCTTTCTGCCAGAGGCTCCAGGTGGGACCATTCTCCCCGGCTGCGGTGTAGAGCACATTCTTTACGTCTGGTCCTGTTCGGACTGGCCCAAGGGCTACTGCATGAACTATTTCCTGTTTAATTTGTTCAAAGGCTTGTCGTTGCTCAGGGCCCCATTCAAAAGCATTCTTCTTACGAGTTACTTGGTAGAGCGGGTTTACAATCAGACTGTAATTTGGAATATGCATTCTCCAAAACCCCACGACACCTAGGAAAGTTTGTGTTTCCTTCTTGCTAGTTGGTGGAGACATAGCTGTTATTTTGTTGATCACATCCATTGGGATTTGACGACGTCCATCTTGCCATTTTATTCCTAAAAACTGGATCTCTCGTGCAGGTCCTTTAACTTTATTTTGTTTTATGGCAAAACCGGCCTTCAGAAGGATTTGGACTATTTTCTTCCCTTTCTCGAAAACTTCCTCTGCAGTGTCACCCCACACAAGGATGTCATCGATGTACTGCAGGTGTTCAGGAGCCTCCCCCTGCTCCAGCGCAGACTGGATCAGACCATGGCAAATGGTAGGGCTATGTTTCCACCCCTGGGGCAGCCGATTCCAAGTATATTGGACTCCCCTCCAAGTGAAAGCAAACTGTGGCCTGCACTCTGCTGCTAGAGGGATGGAGAAAAAATGCATTAGCAATATCAATTGTGGCATACCACTTGGCTGCCTTTGATTCCAGTTCGTACTGGAGTTCTAGCATGTCCGGCACTGCAGCACTCAGTGGTGGCGTGACTTCGTTCAGGCCACGATAGTCCACTGTTAGTCTCCATTCACCATTAGACTTTCGCACTGGCCATATGGGACTATTAAAAGGTGAATGGGTCTTGCTGATCACTCCTTGGCTCTCCAGTTGACGAATTAGCTCGTGGATGGGAATCAGGGAGTCTCGGTTGGTGCGATATTGCCGCCGGTGCACAGTTGTGGTAGCGATTGGCACTTGCTGTTCTTCAACCCTCAGCAACCCCACAACAGAAGGGTCCTCTGAGAGACCGGGCAAGGTAGACAACTGTTTAATGTCCTCTGTCTCTAAGGCAACTATGCCAAAAGCCCAGCGGAACCCTTTTGGGTCCTTGAAATATCCTCTTCTAAGATAGTCTATGCCAAGGATGCACGGAGCATCCGGGCCAGTCACAATACGGTGCTTTTGCCACTCATTTCCGGTTAGACTCACTTCAGCTTCCAATACAGTTAACTGCTGGGATCCCCCTGTCACGCCATAAATACAGATGGGCTCTGGCCCTTTACAGCTTGATGGCATTAGAGTACATTGTGCACCGGTGTCTACTAGAGCCTTATACTTCTGTGCGTCAGACGTGCCAGGCCATCGAATCCACACAGTCCAATAAACTCGGTTGTCCCTTTCCTCCCCCTGGCTGGAGGCAGGGCCCCTCTAGTCCTGGTCAGAATCTTCGTTTCTGTGTTTAAAAGACTGCCTGCTAGAAGTTGGAGCAGCAAACTTTTCAGAGAACCCCTTTCTCCCAGTTGTTTTCTTTTGCAACTCACGTACCCGTGCCTCTAGGGTCTCAGTAGATTTTCCATCCCATTTTCTCATGTCCTCTCCATGGTCACGTAGGTAAAACCACAGGGTGGTGCGGGGTGTGTACCCACCATATTGTCTTCTTTGCACGGATGCACGTTTACCCCTAATAGCCGAGACGCTGGTTTGTACAGGTGGGGAAGAAAATACACTCTCTTTAAGTTGCTGGACCTCTTCAAAAAGTTTCTTCAAAGTATTCTCTTTTAGTTGGTGGCCACTGGTTCGTTCAGGTGGGGGGGAACATAAATTCTCTTTAAGTTGGTGGACCTCTTCAAAAAGTTTCTCCAAAGTATTCTCTTTTAGTTGGTAGCCACTGGTTTGTTCAGGTGGGGGGGAAGATAAATTCTCTTTAAGTTGGTGGAACTCTTCAGAGTTTCTCCACAGCCGAGACGCAGGCCTGTAGGGAAGAGGAGAGATTTCCTTCGTACTCCCGGAGTTGTTTAGCCATGTCACCCACTGTGGGATCTTCACCGTCTTTCCAGGTTATTATTGCCAATGTGCTGGCCCATGTTGATGGTGCATTCCGTACAAACTTCCGCCATATGGGTCGAGTACACTGGACTTCATCTGGATCTGTGGATGTTTGTGCATCGTCTAGGTCCTTATAAATTACTTCCCGTATGGCTAATTCCCTCAGGTACTGAATTCCCTTCTCCATGGTGGTCCACTTGCCTGGTAGACATACAAGTTCTTCCTTGTAGGGATACCTTCCCTTCACAGCTAACAGGAGACGCCTCCAGAGGCTGTGAGATCGTGCTCCATCTCCAATTGCTTTGTCAATGCTTGCATCTCTAGCAAGGGATCCCAACCGCCTGGCTTCCCTGCCCTCTAATTCCACACCATTGGCTCCAGTGTCCCAGCACCGGAGCAGCCAGGTGACAAGCTGTTCACCTATACAGCGACCAAAATCTTTTCGCACATCTCGTAGCTCACGCTGGTATAGGGTTCGGGTAGTTACTGTTGATTTTCTGACATCCTCATCCTCATCTTCATCCTCCTGCACATTTGATGGCCCAGCCTCGTCTTCTCCACACCCAGACTTAGCAGAAGACTTTCTGCGTTCTAAACGACCTGAGTCTCTATACCATTTTTTCACCTTTTCTACAGGGGCAACTTGCACTGCTACAGCTCGCCTCTCCGACCCAGCCACAGGGTCTGCCACAGGGGTTGGAATACCCTCTGCAGGGGCAACTTGCACTGCTACAGTTCGTTTCTCCGACCCAGCCACAGGAGTGGGAGCGGCTGCAGGAG
Source organism: Cygnus olor (assembly GCF_009769625.2). Lineage (NCBI taxonomy): Eukaryota > Metazoa > Chordata > Aves > Anseriformes > Anatidae > Cygnus > Cygnus olor. The sequence continues at coordinate 56,321,728 of NC_049198.1, forward strand.
CTGGAGCTGGAACAGCTGCGGGAGCTGGAGCTGGAACGGCTGCGGGAGCTGGAGCTGGAACGGCTGCGGGAGCTGGAGCCTGGACGGCTGCGGGAGCTGGAGCTGGAACGGCTGCGGGAGCTGGAGCTGGAACGGCTGCAGGAGCTGGAGCTGGAATGGCTGCAGGGTCTGTCACTAGGTTGATAGTAGCATCAATTGCAGCTCGATAGGCACAAGCCAGACCCCAGCACGCCACAGTGATTTGTGTCACTTTGGAACTGCCAGAGTCATGACACCTTTTTTTCAAGCATTCTACCAGTTTTTTAGGATTTTGCAGTTGTTCAGGGGTGAATGTCCAAAACACTGGAGGTGCCCACTGCTCTAGAAACCTGCCCATATCCTCCCACACTCCCTGCCACTGGCAACTATCCCGCCTCAAGACAGATCTCCGGATGAGATTCCTAAGTAGTTGTTTAACCTTAAACAAAACCTGAAGCGCATTCAGGAGACATAGCAACAAGAACATGCTGGTCTGAGTATCCCAAGGATATTCAACATCTTGGAGAGCTACCGTAATTAGCTCGGGGGATAAGAGGGTGGTGAAGGAGGAAGGGAGAGTGAACAGGTAGGAAAAAATATCTTCCCCTGTCCCCTCCACAGATTGACTCCCTGATGAAAAAAGGCAATAGGTGTAATTGCTAATAGTTTCTGAGATATGGTTTCCGCAGTATAGAGTCGACGACAGTGCTGAGTACAAATACCAGGTTAGAATCATGACCAGATATCTCATCATTTCATAAGCCATCGTCACACCACACAGTACCATAACAATCTTAAACCAGGGCCCGGAAAGGATAAACAGCACGACAGGGAGCACATACAGAAAGTAACGTGCTATAAAACTCAATTTGGGAAACAGGCACAGCAGACTTGAGATTAACGCAATCAACATTGTGACTAGCAACTATTAAGCAGGTCGAATACTTATACCAATTTTAGTTTAACACACTCTGGTCAAATCTGTCGATATCTCAACCCTTCGAGCCCCACGTTGGGCGCCAAATGGACTGTTGTGGTTTGGCCCGGCTGGCAGCCAAACACCACACAGCCGTTCGCTCACCCTCCCCCCTCCCTCTCCAGGATGGGGGAGAGAAACGGGAAAGTGAAGTCTGTGAGTTGAGATAAAGACAGTTTATTAAGACAGGGAAAAGAATAACAACAATAATAATAATAATAATAGTATTAATAGTAATAATGTGTACGAAATAAGTGATGCACAATGCAATTGCTCACCACCCATTGACCGATGCCCAGCCTATCCCCGAGCAGCCGGTCCCCCCTCCACCCCGGCTAGCCACCCCTATATATTGTTCAGCATGACGTCAGATGGTATGGAATACCCCTTTGGCCAGTTTGGGTCAGCTGTCCTGGGTCTGTCCCCTCCCAGCTCCTGCTGCACCCCTAGCCTGCTCACTAGCAGGACAGAGCGAGAAGCTGAAAAGTCCTTGGCTTGGTGTAAGCACTGCTCTACAACAATTAAAACATCAGCATGTTATCAGCGCTCTTCTCATTCTAATCCAAAACATAGCACCCTACCAGCTACTAGGAGGAAAATTAACTCTGTCCTACCTGAAACCAGGACAGTAAGTTAATATATTTAGTTAATATATATTTACATTTTTTAGTATGCTTTTCCTATGGAAATGATGGTCTCACAGTAAGGAAGGGTCTGATTTATATGATCCTGAATTCAGTATCTAATTAAAGGGAATACAGGGTGCACGTCTTGATCAGAAGAAAGCAGTTTATAAAGATCTCTCAGTCTGAGTTCTGCTATCTATATGACAAACATAAAATAGATAAGTCAAACATTATTACCCACAGAACTTACTTGCAATGTTTATAAAGGATCATATATTAATTAATTAAGTATGTTTTCATCATTCTCTATTTTGTCTTTAATTCTTCTGCAAGTCTATATTTCAGAGAAGACAGTAAGTGGAGTAAATAATGATTTTTTATTTTCTTTCTGCACAACACCAAACTCAACGCTGAGAAAAATATAAAATACATAAAATTCAGAATAATCACTCACAATTGCATAATAGTTTTTCTGATTACTAAAGAGTATGGGATCTCTAGCAGCAAGGACAATAAGTCCTGCACATGTAGCAAATAGTGACAAAATAATATTTTGATTTAGCTAAGCCAGAATCTCCAAGCTGTGGCACTGGAAATAGGAAGGAGGGTAGAAAGCTCTGCTTAATTTTCTTTTTCCTGTAATTTTGTTCAATCTCTTGTAGACACTTTGAAATCTCCTCTAAACTTAGGGTGTGTGCTATCAAAAGTCTGAAACGTTTTATTCTTCTGAGTAACTGAATCGCACTTTTTATGCTAAAGAATGAAAATAAGACAAGATTTCCTCATCTGCAAAACAATTTAATAATGCTTAAGTAGAGGATGAAGCAAGCATGAGAAATGTTTGAAACTGTAGGGTCAGATTTTCACCACATACTAACTAATACTTAAAAAGAATCATAGTTTAGAAAATAATAATAATAAAAAATGAAAAATAAAAGCAACAACTGAAAACAAGCACATTTTCAGGGTACTAGTCTGATTCTGCAGAATGTTCTCTTTACATGTTAATTGATGTTTTCCTTATTTTGAAATGTTAAATATAATACTATAGATCTTAGACTCATTAAAGTGATAGAAACAGCAATAAATCTAAAAACAAAACTCAGGAAATCAGTCCTTAGACAACAAGAAATACAAGCAAGGAAGACAAATTCCTGATTGAGAACCATTTTTTATTGGATAAGAAATGGACTCATAGAATCACAGAATCATCTAGGTTCAAAAAGATCTTCAAGACTACCAAGTCTAACCATCAACCTGACTTACTGAGTCCCATTATTAGTGCCATGTCCATATGTCTCTTAAATACCTCCAGGGGTGGGGACTCCAGCACTTCCGTGGACCGTCCATTCTGATGCTTGACCATTCTCTCCAAAAAGATATTCTTCTTAATGTCCAATCTAAACCTTCCCTGGTGCAACTTAAGACTGTTTTCATGTGTCCTATCACCTGTCACCTGAGGAAAGTGAAAAACATCCCCCTCACTGCAACCTCCTTTCAGGTAGTTGTAGAGAAAATTAGGTCTTCCCTCAGTTGCCTCTTCTCCAGACTAAACAACCCCAATTCTATGAGCTACTCCTCATAAGTCTTGTTCTTTAGTCCCTTCACCAGCTTTGCTGCTCTTTTGTATGCATGGTTGAGCCACTCAATATCCTTGTAGTGAGGGGCCCAAAACTGAACACAAGATTTGACATACGTGATGTATTTGACTTACCAGTGCCAAGTACAGAGGGACAAACACTTTCCTAGTCCTGCTGGCCATGCTTTTTCTGGTAAAAACCAGGATGCTGTTGGCCTTCTTGGCCACCTGGGCACACTGCTGGCTCATGTTTGGCTGCTTATCAGCCAACAATTCTAGGTCCTTTTCTCCTGGGCAGCTTTCCAGACACTCTTCTCCCAGCCTATAACACTGCATGGGGTTGTTATGACTGAATTGTGGGACCCAGCAGTAAGCTTTATTGTCATGTGATTGAACTCAGCCCACTGATCTAGCCTATCCAGATCCCTCTGCAAAGCCTTCCTACCCTCAACCAATAGTCCGCTCTCGTTTGTTATCATCTGTGAACTTACAGAGGGTGTACACGATCCTCTCATCCAGGTTACTGATAACAATGTTAGACAAAACTGACCTCAAGACTGAGCCCTGGAGGATGTCAGTGGTGACTGGCCACCAGCCAGAATGAATTCAGATATTGTTAAAAGGAGTCATTAGTTTCCATTTATAAAATAGGTTTTGAATCACGTGTCTTGTTAAATAAATAAATAAATAAATAAATATTAGAGCTTACCCTGAGATGAGAGTCACAAGTCTACAAATTCATAGTCTTCAATTTTATCACTTGTACTCTCCTCTCTAATGAGGCACCCCTGAGTACTGAAGAAATTGAGAATAATTGGATGTAAAGTGAATAAATGGGCTATGAAAACCTTTGAAAAAAGTAACAGTTTTATATACAATAATCATACGTTTGGCTGACTAAATAGGGATCAGAAGGTGATAACTTTCTGGTTTGGTGCATTACCCTCTGTCCCAGAGCTGGTCTCTGCACTGAGCTCTGTTCCTTGCCTTCTGACTATTCTAGATCCTTGAGCATATTGCAACAGTTCTGTGAAAAAGAAGAGCATTGCAGTGCAAATCTTTGATTATGCCATTGGTGGCTGGTCGATGATAAATACTGCATGACGTACTACACTGATTTATAAAGGGAATAAAGAAAATGCACTTGCCAGGGACACTCAACCTTATAAAAGTCATACAGACAGCTAGCTACTTATTATTACAGTGTAATGAAGTTTCCAATCTCAGGAAAAAGGAAGATTGCAATGTTGGCAGGGAAGCAGACACCAGTTTTACAGGCCTGTGTGGAACTAATTCAAAGTAATTGGTTCCTGACAAACTTGTGTTCCATAGAATTCATAAATTTGTTTTAATGAATTATCTACAGTTTCAAAACTTTATGTGTTTATACACATATGTTTATATGTGTTCACTGTCTATTTTTCTGTTACTCATCGACTATTAGTAAAGCAGAGCTCTTTCCAATGTGTCAATAATCTGAGTAACAAATCAAAAGTGCAGATGAATCTGTTTGGATATATTTAACATCACTATGCTAAATTAAATAGATACCTTACATAAAAACTGTATAGCTAGTCCAAGTTTGAATGAAGCATTATCTCACATCTAAAGAGCAAAATGGGTTTTGAACAACATTGATATCTAGAATTTTTATATTGTACATGAACGTAAATTAAATGAAGAGTTTTCAGGCAAAACATAGAATAAAAAGGAAAATAGGAACAATGAAGACAGAATAGCTTGCATACTGCTTTATAACTGAATTTAATTGTTCCTTCTTAGATTTTCCTCCACCTCCTCTGCCTTACCGCTTCCTTATTGGCTTTCTTAATGTATTTAACTCCACAGAACTTTTGTGAGACTAAATTGATGTTTTTGCAAAATTTCTGTTGTTCCTTCTTTTTCTGTAGAAAAAAATATTTCAGAAACTAGTGTAAATTCTATTCTTTTTTGAATGTAGTCAATATTTCTTACTTTTCAGAAAGTTCTGTCCACCTCAGATTGAAATAGTATTTTGTTACAGACATTCTTACATAACATTTAACTTATGTCTACATTTGCATCAGTTGTTGTATTTCAGCTCTGATATCTTTCAGAGTGTTTGGGACAGTGGTATACTTACATTTTGGAAGGCTGTGGAAAACACACTTGAGTTTTGCAGGTTAAATGTGCTTCTACTAGAATTTATAGCACTATGCGAGAATATGATATATATATATATATTTCATTCCATATTAGATTTTAGTAGTATACATTATACTTCGTTAAAATTGAGAAATGCTACTTTACATTTTCTGTATGTTCTGATTTACAGGTGGAACCCTGTCAGACTGTGGTAAGAATTACTTATATGGTGTAATCAGCATACAGGGATCATAAACAAAATTATCCAGGGTCTCTTGGTCCTTTATTATTAATCACTGTATAAGGGTATACCATATAAACTGAATAATAAAATTGATAATGTGAATGACAGCTAACAGAGGTCCCCATACTTCATATAGAAAGTATTCCTTTATTTGACCTGGTGAATGTAAAAATGGAAGATATAAATCTGTTGACAAAAATATCCAATTTTATATGAACATGGGGAAAAATTTGCACAGTGGGAAAGTACAGACAAAAATCAATCTGGTTAGTTGATAAATCCAATGCTCCCCCAAACTTTATCCAAGGAATGTTGCAGTTATTTCTTTGTACACAGTGAGTTATGATGGAGTGCATATGAACTTAGATCTACCTCATTTAACTTTAGGCATGTAATTAAGGTATATAAATTAGCGGTGTAATTACCGTAGCTCCTTTCTAATATTACGTGAAAGGTTTAGACTCCTCTGCAAGACAATAAGGGTTTCAGGTAACCTGTATCCTGCAATGAAAAAATAGTGACAATCTAACTGAGATTGAACAGAATTAAGCCAGGTTCCTAAACCTAGATGGGAAGAAATCTGGATATTCAGCTCCAGAAAAATCTGTAAAACTCTCCCCAAAACAATTACGTTATCTTCCTATGTCAGCAGTGTGACAGCTTCAATAAATAAAAGTGAAAAAATACATTTTACAGTTTTAAACACAAGATGCTACTGAGTTCAGGAAAATGTAGGTCCATAACAAATGCCACATTGACCACATGCTCCTGAGAATAGAAGCTATTGCTGTACAGGAAAATGCCAGGAAACATTCAAGCCATAGAAGAAATGAATACATAAGGGTTGTTTCTAATGTAAACAATACAAATGAAGAACAATATAGTAACAAAAAGTACAATTAATTTTACACATGCATCATATATATTTGAACAACATAGTTATATATGTGCCAGTCTCTTGTTAGGAATATTTCAACCCTAAATGGGAAAAGTTTATTCTTATCTTGAAAGAGCATGTTGTTGTTTTACAGTTTTAATCATCTTTGAAATAAGAGTTTAAATGGCAGTAAATGAAACTTAGGGAGAGCTCAGACTAGATTAAACCACCAAATAGCCTGCAATTTGAAAAATCTTACTCTCCCATCCTTGCAGTTCAACTGTCTCAATAACCTTATGTAAGAATCAGTAGTGAAACAATTTTGCTTCTAGATTACTGTCTATAAATGGAAAGTGGTAGCCATGAATTGGAGATTTACAGGTTTGAGAATACAAGCATACCTGGATAAAACTCAATTAATTACTTGCTTCTGCTGTAGATGAAAGGTAAACTTTTGAGTCAAAATATCTGTCTCTTTTGCTTATTTTAGAAAAGTTAAAAAAATGCCCTGAAGGTTTAAGAATCACATGCATTTCTATTTGTCAAATGAAGTTATGTTTATAATGAGTAAATAAATTAAATGAGATACAAAAAGTGACTATACAGGGATTAGATAGTCTAATGGGTAATTGGTACTTGCTCAAATTTGTATTAAGGCTGATAAACAAATCTGTTCCTGGAGCACTCACACCATGACAGTTGAAAGTATCCAAATATATGCATGCTCCCCGCCCCCCCCCCCCCCCCCCCCCCAACTGTGGGAAACACGATGCCTTAAAAATAGACCCAGGGGAAAAATCCACTGTGGTCTGAGCCACAGCTTTTTGCCTCATTTGAGGAATAAATGACACATACATTATAAGAGGTTATCCTGAACCATTGTATTATACATTTTCAGTATATGGTCATTTTCTCTGTTTAAACTGATTCTGATTTGCTTGTATTTTTTTCACTCTAAAGTTGTTATCTTTCTCAGTTGTCTTTGTAAATGAACAACAGGTTGCAGTGTATTGTAGAAAATCATTCATTCATTTAAAATATCTACAAGTGAACATTTTTTATCTTTTTAACACTTTTTTTTTCTTTTTTTTACTTAGTATCCAAAGCAAAATACGATAGGTATTTATATGAAAACTTCTGCTTCAAAATAGTTACCATAGGGCCTCAGAAAACTGTGCATATCAGACATATACTGGAAGATAGTCAGCTGGGATTTTTTCAATTAAATAATCAAAATATAGAACATTTGACTAGAAAGTCTTTTCAGAAAGACTAGAAATTCTATTGGAAGAATTCAAAATGACAGAAACATAACCCAAAATTGCCAATGGCCAATACAACAGATGTGAGAGAAATGGAAGAGCTGGGACTTGGTCACATGCAGCCTATCTCCCTGTTCAGTTGACTTGTCAGTAGCTACAGGTTTACCTCTCTTCCTCTCAGTATTACAAGTTCTTGATTAGATAATACGTTTAATCATCTATTAAAAGGAATAGCTCAAAAAAAAAAAAAAAAAAAAAAAAGGAAAATTCTGTCACACCTTCACGTGGGTAAGATAATTCTAGAGATGATATATTCTAAAAATCAAGTCTGAGAATTAACCAAGAAGTAAATATGTTGCTCCTAGAATATTTGTAATTCCAACATCCTGTGACATCATCTATGAAAACTTCTAAAAGTTTTGTGATCCGTTCATGCAGAGACTTCACTATTCTGTTTCATGGAGCTTTCAGTTTCCTACCCAGATCTAGATAAAAAATGTGGTACTTAATGCATTCAGTGATGAAATCTAACACTAAAGTCCCTTTTCAATGTGTTGAAACCTGCTGGGTGAGATTCTCAATCAGAACGTATTCATATGGTACCTGGGCTAAATGTAGCAAACCACATTCATTCTATTGGCCGCCATTTGTGTTATGAAATTTTACTTCAACTAGCTGCAACAAGACTAGGAAAATGGAGGCAAGAGGAAGAGGTTTGTGAGAACTGTTTGTGTTCCTGGTATTCTTTGCATACCAGATGTGTGTATGCAGAGCTCAGATGGGGCAGTGCAATTCCAGTGGCAGTAATGTGCTGTCAATAGGAGATAGCTGGTACATGTGCAAGGACTTAGTGCAAGGATTCCAAGCTTGTAAGGTAGGACCAATAAAACTACATCTTATTGTGCTCTGTGAGTGTATTCTGTGTAGCTTTTTACACTTTGTCCATGCTTCCATGTTACAACATACTCAGACCTGACTAGAAAAATATGTATTACAACCCCCCTATGACTAGAAACAGATACCCTCCGTATTACAGAGTTTCTCAATGCAGTTCATGAGGTATGTGTATATACATGTACTTGTACACATACATATATACATATACATGCAGGCGTACATATACCATATTAATAGATATATTAATCATGGAGACTCTGCAGCCAAAATAGTTTTCATCTGTTGCTCTTCCCTAGAAGAGATGGGAACTACTCAGAAGTGTTCTTCATACATAACAAACTGCTGCTTTAGGCATGAAATAGTAGGCTTCCAGTATGTACATGTGTATCTTGCTGAATAATAATAAAAAAACACAATTTATTCTCTTGTGAGATGCTGTTAAACCGCAAATATATCCTGCTGTGAGGACATATAGGAGACCAGAAATACCTTAGACCAAGCATGGGAAATTGACTGCATGTTAAATCCTTGCCTCTTTTGGCAATACGAAATAAGGAGTTCTAGAAAAGTAGTCCTCACTAATGGTGGAAAACAGTTGTAGAGGAAGAGCTCTCTGGCAGTGGAGGAATTAATAACAGCAATGCCATTTGTGGACATCTTGGGCAGAGTATTACAGTCTGCTGGGAGAGGAATTAAGCAATCCCAGGTGGATACATGTTGAATAAAAACAAAAATGCTTTGTATTAAAATTACTCATTGGCTATAGTACTACAATGCTTAATTGCAATGGGATACCAGCATGTACTTTGGGGGGACACCCATGGTGCACCTGGGAAGAACATTTTTGCTTTGAATAAGGAAGCATTATTTTAATTATATATATATATACATATATATTCATAACTTGCTTTAATTTGTTGGTGAAATTATTTCTGAAAAAATGTAGATGGTAGGATTTGAGACATTATACTTATATGAAATATGCTCAGTATGGTTCATTGGGTATTTAGCCATTGAATCCAATAAGTGCAAGATCAAGTCCAGTAGCTGTATTGATTTTTTTATTTATTTTTTAATTGCATGTAACAGTAATATTCATATAGTAATAAATTATGTTTTTAACATTCCTAAAGTGCCATCCACAAAACACTTACTCAAACTCAAATATTCTTAGATGAAAATGCAACTACAGAAAGATTACATTCTTATTTTTTTTTTTTCTGTTTTAGATTGCATTATATTTCTTTATCATGTTTAAAATGGTTAATTAAAAAAAAAAAAATCATTGGAGGAACATAATCAGCTTGAAAATTTAATGACTTGGAATTACTGTGCATGCTTGAAAGGATAATAGTCCTTAAACAAGTCTGCCTAATCTTTCTTGCCAAACCATTAAAGATGGAAATCATTGGTTTACATATTCAAGTTATTATGAAATAGATCAAAACTCAGGCCTATTCCCTAATGGAAAACACTAAGTCAAATTCCTTTTGGCCACTGTCCCATCTTGATCTCAGTGCAAGGCCTTGAAAACAAAAACAATTTTAAAGAGTGGGAACAACTTAAAGAGTGACAATTCTCATCCTTCTATGTAGAGAAACATCAAATTATTTGGTTTCCATTGTATTCATTGTTATTTATATTAAAATTAAATTAACATTTTTAAAAAAGGAAAAAAAAAATAAAGATTGCTGTAGTAGCTGATTTCTTTTATTTTTGTTATTTTTTTTTAAAAAAAGGAGCAGCTAGTGAGTCTTTTTATTAAAGCCTTTTTTTTTTTTTTTTTTTTTTTTTTTTTTTTTTTTTTTACATAATCTATTAGAAGATTAGAAAAAGCAAATCTTCTAGAGATAATGTCAGTAAATTTGGAGAAGAAAATAAGTTGAGGGCAAGGGCTTGTGTTCCACAATACTGCTTTTATATTGCAGAGATTGTGACAGATAAGAGAAACAGAGAATCTAACAATTTTGTTTGGGCTGATCCTTTATCTAATAATGAGAATGAGCTTTTTAAATGTACTTTACTGGATCAAGTGTAAAGTATTTTTTAATAGACTGTACTTTATAATAAAAACACTTTTTGCAATTATTACTTTACTGTAAAAATGAAAGTGGTGTGAAAAGATGGTATAGGTAGGTCTGGTCTCTATTATTACTCTATTATTTCTTTTCTTTTTTTGGAGCATCTTCACTATGAAGAAAGGCTGAGAGACCTCGGTCTGTTCAGCCTGGAGAAAAGAAGACTGAGAGGGGATCTTATCAATGTTTATAAATACCTGAAGCGTGGGAGACAGAGGGATTTGGCCAACCTCTTTTCACTGGTTTGTGGGGACAGGACAAGGGGTAATGACCACAAAACTGAGCACAGGAAGTTCTGCACCAACATGCAAAAGTTCTTCTTCACGGTGAGGACGATGGAGCACTGGAACAGGCTGCCCAGGGAGGTTGTGGAGTCTCCTTCTCTAGAGATAGTCAAGGCCCGTCTCGACACCTACCTGGGCAGCCTGCTCTAAGGAACCTGCTTTGGCAGGGGGGTTGGAACCGATGATCTTTTGAGGTCCCTTCCAACCCCTACAATTCTGTCATTCTGTGATTCTTCCAAAAGCTCTTTACTCATGGTATATATGAGAGCTGAGAAATGGTTTTATTTAGCTGCAGATTGTATAAAACTTATATTCTGAAACACCTGATTTAAAGAAGTTGGCTTGCATTTTAGTTTAGAAAATATAAGAAAATAGAGGAAGAGGTGCAAAATAACAAAACACAAAACAACAGCCAACCAACCAACCAACCAAAACACAGCTGCTCAGGGTGTGACTATCACTTCACCAGACTGAAATCTGATGTCTGAAGATCATCAGTCTGGATTGATCTAAAATTTCTCTTGAAAGTCGACCCTACAAATGTGCGTTGTCAAATGACAATCCTTTGCCCCACATTCCTGAGCTTGGTGGTCTGAATTCCTCCAAAAGTGCCAGAGTTTATAGCTCAGTGGCAGCTGAGGAGCCAGACACTTCTGAAACATAACAAGCACTTCACTGTCATCTTTTCTGAACTTCTCAATACTCCTAAAACTGCCAAAGATGAATCTTTTACGCAAACCTTGTTTAAAAGGGCTAGCTTTACTATCAGTGTAGATTAATTACTTTTTCTGCATAGAGTCAGTTTTCAGCATAGCTGTTATGGCCATGTAATTAGGAGGAGAAAACAAAGAATATCACTCTAATACAGTGTTTAGATTTAGTTTTAGATTCTAGTTCTTAGATTCTTCAGATTTTATCTATAGATTCTTCACCACCCTACCCACCCTGATTGACCTTATTATAGGAGGCCAAATAAAAGGCAATGCCAGAATTGTACAAAAATGCCTTACTGTGTTCCTTACCACTTTAAATCTCTTCTCAAATGGCTAAAAGTATTTTCACCTATGTGATGTGTTCATTAAATTGATTGAGGTTGCAGTGATGTAAATAAGAGCCATATTTGAACCAATATTGTAAGTTCAATTAAAAAAAAAAAAAAAAAGGCTCAAAGGACATGTTGTTTATGCTGTGCCTCTCTGGATGTGCTGACTTAAAAAAGTCAGCTTCTGATGTGCATTAGGTAGACTGAGGCATTTTTGTCTATGTCCCACAGTGAATTCTAATGAGGCATTCTGCACACATAGGGCCTGATTTTTATTTGTGCATCATCCCGTTAATAACAGCATCTAATTAAGACATCCATTAAAAGTCCATAATGTTAATTTAATGGAAAAATTCCAGTAGAATTCCATTAGGCTCTCCCTGTTAGTTTAACATTACACAACTTTAACAAATGCCTTAATTAGATGATGTTAGTGAAAAGAATACTATACAATTAAAATTGGCCATTATTTAAAATGGAGAGTAGTGTTCCTGAATGCTTGTACTTCAGTTGCCATGAATTATAGATGTCTGGGATATTTGTAAATTTTCTGTGATTGGCTGTTCTAAACATTGTTTGCAAAACAGGATTCATTTCTGGATGAAGAGAAATACAGAAATTCTTAGAAAATAAATTGAAGATGTATTAGTGTATATTTACTTCAAAAAACTGGCATTTAGTTCTCTGTGATAAAAATGAGATTTACTTATTAATGAAATTGCCCACATCTGGTGTTATGTTTAGTCAACTTTTAAATTACAGTACAGCTCTGACCTACCAAAATATGTTAGAATATTGTGTCCCTCTAGGGGCCACTGCGCCTGTGGCTTCCCTAAAGTGCCTGTATACCAATGCACAAAACATGGGAAATAAACAGGATGAGCTGGAGATCTGTGTACAGTTGACGGGCCATGATCTCATTGCAATCACGGAGGCATGGTGGGACAGCTCACATGACTGTAATGCTGCTGTGGAGGGCTATATCCTCTTTAGGAAAGACAGGCTGGGGAAGTGAGGGGGAGGAGTTGCGCTTTATGTGAGAGAGCAATTAGAATGCATCCAGCTCCACCTGGGAGAGGGTGAAGTAGGAGTGGAGAACTTGTCAGTGAGAATTAAGGGGTGGGCTGGTATGGGTGACACTGTTGTGGGAGTGTACTACAAGTCACTAGATCAGGTGGAGGAGGTCTGTGAGGCCTTCTGCAAGCAGCTGGAAGTAGCCTCATGATCCTGGGTGCTGGTTTTCATGGGGGACTTTAATCATCTGGACATCTGTTGGGTAAGCAACTTGGCCAGGCACGCACAGTACAAACAGTTCCTGAAATGCGTTAAAGATAATTTTCTGACGCAGGTGGTGGAGGAGCTGGAGAGGTGGGGGATGCTCCTGGACCTTGTTCTTACCAACAGGGATAGGCTTGTTGGGGATGTGAAGGTTGGGGGCAGGTTGTGGTGCAGCAACCATGAGATGGTGGAGGGGGAAAATGGAACTTGGTGGAAGAAGGCAAAAAGTGGGATTGTTACCCTGGACTTTCGGAGAGGCAACTTTGACCTCTTCCGGGATCTACTTGGGGGTATCTCATGGTCTAGATTGCTAGAAGGCAAGGGTCCTTGTGAGAGCTGGGAAACATCTAAACAGCACTTCTTCCAAGCTCAGGATTGGTTCATCACTAAGAGTAGGAAATCGGGGAAGGGGGGCAGGAGACCTGCGTGGATGAGCAAGGAGCTCATTGACAAGATCAAAGGGAAGAGGAAGGTCTACGAAATGTGGAAAAAGGGCCTGTCCTCTTGGGAGGAGTATAGGAGTGTTTTCAGGGCCTGCATGGAAGAGATAAGGAAGGCTAAAGCCCACCTGGAGATGAAGCTGGCAAAGGAGATAAAGGATAATAAGAAGGGTATTTTTAAAGTATGTAAACAGTAAAAGGAAGACTAGGGATAATGTGGGTCCCCTGCTGAACAAAGGGGATGTCCTGCTAATGGGGGATGCTGAGAAGGCATATACTGAAGGCCTTCTTTGCTTCAGTCTTTGTTTCAGAGACTCCCCCTCAGGACTCCTGAACCCTGGAGGGAGGAGAAAGAGTGTGGGAAATGGAGAGCTCCCCTCTGGTTGAGGAGGTAGTGGTTCGGGAGCATCTGAGTGGGATCAATGCACACAAATGCATGGGCCCTGATAGTATGCATCTACGTGTGCTGAGGGAGCTGGCGGAGGTGACTGCCAAACTGCTCTCTATAATCATTGCTGCCTGGCAGAGCAGGACCTGGGAGTATTGGTTGATAGTTGGCTAAATATGAGCCAGAAGTGTGTGCAGGTGGCCAAGAAGATCAACCGCATCCTGGCTTGTATAAGAAACAGTGTGGCCAGCAGGACTAGGGAAGTGATTGTCCCCCTGTACTCGGCTCTGGTGAAGCCGTATCTCGAGTACTGTGTTCAGTTTTGGGCCTCTCACTACAGGAAGAAAATCGAGGTGCTGGAGCATATCCAGAGAAGGGCAACGAAGCCGGTGAGGGGTCTGGAGAACAAGTCTTACAAGGAACGGCTGAGGGAGCTGGGACTGTTCAGCCAGGAGAAGAGGAGGCTCAGGGGTGACCTTATCACACTCTACAGGTACCTTAAAGGAGGCTGTAGCGAGCTGGGGGTTGGTCTATTCTCTAACGTGCCTGGTGACAGGATGAGGTGGAATGGGCTAAAGTTGTGCCAGGGGAGGTTTAGGTTGGATATTAGGAAGAACTTTACCAAAAGCGTTGTTAGGCGTTGGACTAGGCTGCCCAGGGAAGTGGTTGAGTCACCACCCCTGGAGGTCTTTAAGAGACGTTTAGAAGTTGAGCTTAGTGATATGGTTTAGTGGAGGACTTGTTAGTGTTAGGTCAGAGGTTGGACTTGGTGATCTTGGAGGTCTCTTCCAACCTAAATGATTCTGTGATTCTGTGATCTTTGACAGGTCTTGGAGAACAGGAGAGGTGCCTGAAGACTGGAGGATAACCAGTCATCTCCACTTCCACTGGAGGATAACCAATGTCATTCCATTCTTCAAGAAGGGCAAGAAGGAGGATCCGGGAAACTACAGGCCAGTCAGTCTCACCTCTGTCCTTGGAAAGGTGTTGGAACAGCTTGTTCTGGAGGCCATCTCCAAGCAACTAGAAAAGAAGAAGGTTACGAGGAGTAGTCAGCATGGATTCACCAAGGGGAATTCATGCTCAGCCAATCTCGGAGCCTTCTATGAAGGCATCATCAGCTGGGTAGATTTGGGGAAGAGCAGTGGATGTCATATACCTTGACTTTAGCAAAGCTTTTGATACTGTCTCCCACGACATCCTCCTAGCCAAGCTGAGAAAGTGTGGGATAGAGGAGTGGACGGTAAGGTGGGTTGAGAACTGGCTGACTGGCCGAGCTCAGAGGGTAGTGACTAATGGCGCAGAGTCCGGCTGGAGACCTGTGACTAGAGGTGTTCCCCAGGGGTCGGTGCTGGGTCCGGTCTTGTTCAACATCTTCATCAACAACCTTGAAGAGGGAATAGTGTCCAGCCTCAGCAAGTATGCCAGTGATACAAAGCTGGGAGGAGTGGCTGACACACCAGAAGGCTGTGCTGCCATTCAGCAAGACCTGGACAGGCTGAAGAGCTGGGCAGGAAGAAACCAAATGAGGTTTAACTAGAGGAAGCGTAGAATCATGCACCTGGGAAGGAATAACCACACGTACAGGCTGGGAGATGACCTGCTGGAGAGGAGCTCTGTGGAGAAGGACCTGGGGGTCCTGGTGGAGGAAAGGTTGGCTGTGAGCCAGCCGTGTGCCCTGGTGGCCGAGAAGGCCAATGGGATCCTGGCATGTATTAAAAGGAGTGTGACCAGCAGGTGAAGGGAGGTGATCCTCCCCCTCTACTCTGCCCTGGTCAGGCCTCACCTGGAGTACTGTGTCCAGTTCTGGGCTCCCTGGTACAAAAAAGACAGGGATCTCCTGGAAGGAGTCCAGCAGAAAGCCACAAAGATGATGCGGGTCCTGGAGCATCTCGGCTATGAGGCAAGGCTGAGAGACCTGGGTCTGTTCAGCCTTGAGGAAAGAAGACTGAGAGGGGATCTTATCAACGTTTATAAATACCTGAAGTGTGGAAGGGATATAGCCAACCTCTTTTCAGTGGTCTGTGTTAATAGGACAAGGGGCAATGACCAAAAATACATATCACAAGAAGTTCTGCACTTGTGAAAAGAAGTGCCTGTGAAAGAAGGACCTGTGCAATTTGCTCTAGGGAACCTGCTTTGGCAGGTGGGTTGGAACCAATGATCTCTTGAGGTCCCTTCCAACCCCTACAATTCTGTGCTTCTGTGGTTAGTGTATTACGGTATTGTTTATGCTGGTATCCAAGGTAAACTTTTATAAAACCTGAATGTGGTTCAGCATAGCTGAATATGCTGGTGGGAGTGGAATAATGAAAGTTTTTATTCTATATTAAATTGAAATTTATTTATTCAATTTCCAAACATAGGAGGGTATTTATAATTGTATATGCTTGAACCAGGAATTAGGAATACAGAAGGATGACAGAAGAAGAAAATAATTTATATATAAATATATATACACAGAGAAATATGTAAATAGCAAAAGAGCAGTATCATTCTCATAGAAAGAGGGAAAGGGAATACCAATATAACCTTTGTGAACCATGTTTCTCTAAGTTCTGTGAAATGTTGCAAATTTAGAGTTAAGCTAGCAAATCTTTTGCTTCCTTCATGACATAAAGGAAAATTCAAAAGCTGTAAATATTTTGCTTAATTAAGCTACTGTTCTGCAGGTTTTATACTGAGCAGGCCATGGTAATTTCTCTGTTGGAAAAGACTGTTTCTTGTCCACCAACGCCAGTTCCTGAAAGGTATCTCACTGTCTCAGATCATATATTAAGCTTTTGAGAAGTGTTCTTCTTTCTTGGAAAATGAAAAATGGTGCCTTCTCCAAACCTATTCAGCCTGGCTTAGTTAGCCAAAAGGCAGTTGCGCTCTTGTTGCTTTTTTATTTATAGGTCTCATCTTGTATGTCTGAACAAGAAAGTGCACTAGTAGGTTTTATGAACAAAAGCAGAAACAATGGTCTGGTTAACATCTGACCTGATGTTACCTTTATACTATCACTCTGAACTTTGCTAGTGCTCAGGTTCTCAACAGTATACAGGTTCTAAAGGTATTGAAGTCTCGGTGGTTTTCATTTGCAGCATTCAATGCTTTTTAGTGTTTTTGTTGTTGTTTGTTTCAGTCGACCTCAGTCAGACTATGTTCATTAGCTCTGGATTCCTGAGCAATCCAGCAATAATACATTGCATGTATGTGAAGTTCCCTACATGTATATGTATACTACAAGTCCTACATTTAAGACATTTAATTAAAGATATTCAATTTTTTTTTTTCTTGCCTTTTTTTTTTTTTTTTTTAGTTAACAAAAGTTTTGGAAATGACAATTTGCTATTGTAATAGTACAAACGATTTTGATTAATTCCTGAATGGTATCTTTGTTTTGACATACATATTTGCTACTTGTAAATTTAAAAAATAATTTTTTCATTATAATTATATTTTTGCCTATGCAAGGACGCTTGACACTCATATGTTTTATTATCTTTCCTTTATTATATTTAATCAGACTTGTTCTCAGTGTTCTTTTCTTTAAACCAGCATTGGCTGACCATGATTGTGACACATACTCTTGGAAGTGTCAAGAGCAGGGAGGATGCAAGCGTGCTCTGTTCATAATCTCTGCTGGTGAAAGACTGGAGTTGCAGCTGACACCACCCAGTAAGAACAAAACAAGATTGACTTAGTAACAGCAACAACTGTGTAAAAAAAAAAAAAAAAAGAGAAATGGAAAGAGAACTGGAAAACATGTCAGTAAATGTTGTAGAAGCCAAAATTCAAATGAACTACTTCAGTTTCAAAGCAGTATCTAACAGGCAATGTTGACTGCCCAGAACCAAAGAGATCACAGAGAAGAATAGTGATTGTGAGTCATGCTAAAAGAATATGCTGATAAAGGCTGGCAGGAAAATTGTGTAGTACCAAAATATACTGAGATGCATCAGTTTAATCTTTTCTAAGAGTGAGGTAGAAGGACAAGAAAGAAGTTCCTCTAATAGTTGTTTAATTTCTCTTTCATAGATCTCTATATAGATGTATGAGGAGCGGCTGAGGTCACTGGGCCTGTTCAGCCTGGAGAAGAGGAGGCTGAGGGGAGACCTCATCGCAGTCTACAGCTTCCTCGCGAGGGGGAGTGGAGGGGCAGGTGGCCTATTCTCCTTAATCACCAGTGATAGGACCCACAACAATGGTGTTAAGCTGAGGCAGGGGAGGTTTAGGCTAGACATCAGGAAGAGGTTCTTCACCAAGAGGGTGGTTGCACACTGGAACAGGCTCCCCAGTGTAGTAGTCACCGCACCAAGCCTGTCTGAATTTAAGAAGCGTTTGGACTGTACACTTAGTCACATGGTCTAAACTTTTGGGTAGACCTGTGCAGTGCCAGGAGTTGGACTTGATGATCCTTATGAGTCCCTTCCAACTCAGGATATTCTATGATTCTACGATTCTATATAATTCACAACTGATGTTAAGATTTACAACTAAGAAAGACATGAAGTGTACTTTCTGTAGAAATGTTTTGAAGAAAAAAAAAAAAAAAAGAATTATGAACAGAATCTCTCAGTTATGCACAAAGCCTACACTGGTGTTATAAAGTCCCAGAGCATACAAAGACTTAAGCTTCTTCCTTGAAGTACTAGCTGTTCTTGTTAATAAAGTTGAATACTTTAACATTGCATACTTTAAACATTGAATATTTAAGAATGACCATTCATGACATGAAATACTTTAAATGTGATGGGCAGACAAATGAAAAAGAGGTACATGATAAAGACTTTTTGTGATAGTCTGAGTCTGTTGTTGGCTTCAGCACAGGGGAAGGACACAAGGTTCTTTTCTTCACATTCCTTTGCCATGTCTTTAACTGGTTCCAACAGAATCAAATAAAATATCACCAAATTTTCTGGGAATTGGCCCTTACTGAAATACCCCTTGACATATTCATACCTTGTATAAAGTTTGCAAGGTGATAAATCTCTTCCAATAAAGAGAATGTTTATATTTCTGAAAAAGTCTATCCACCTCATCACCCATCCACCATAAGAACAAGTGCACCACTGAAATCCTGTATGTCACTGTCTGGGAATAATCTTTACCAGTCTTTTTTTCCAAGGTCCAAGTCATGACAGGCCATTATTTTTTTTCTTTCTAAACTTTGATGTTCTGCTGCTGCTAGCCAAACTCTGCCTCTTTGGGCAAATTAATCAGACAAACAACAAAATGCACCCGCTGCTAGGACTGTGTAGGTTAATAAATAAATAAATCTTTCTAAAGAATGAAGAGGAGACTAGTCAAAGCCACACACTCCAGGAGGAAAAACTCCTCAATAATCAGCCTTTCTTATTGCTAATGGATGCTTAAGAACATGAGAGGGGGAAGTTGGAAAGAAAGTCACGTCTCAAGAATCTTGTCAAAGCTGGTTGTTGGGTACAATTCATTTCCCTTTTCAGACTCCAATCAACAGGCAGAGAAGAAAGGCGGAAAAGACTGCAACCCCTTATTTATGGCTACATTCTCCATCTTGCTGTCAGCTGTGAGATTTATACCTGTCTCAAAATTCCCATTCAGTTTTTTCTCATATTCAAATAGAAATGTATATTTCCTTTTTTTTTTTTTTTTTTCTAAATTAAATATCTTCCTGAAACATTAATGTCAATTATTACCTCTATACTTATCAATTAACTACCCAAGACTCATTTCAGTATGCAGAGTATCTTACACCTATTTCCAGTGTACAAAGCAGTATAAACCTCTGTGAAAAAGTCAGAGGCAAACTCACAAAAGTATTTCCTCATTGTTGAAACTATGTGCTTTTTATTAAACAACACACTCAGAGACAGGTAATGATATTTTTCTAGTGTGGAGAACAATTTACATAGATGTAATGAAATTACATTTCTTTAGAACTACTTGGCTTTTTTCCATCACTGTCTTTCTGTTGAGGTCTGTAAGTCTGAAGAAGGTACCCGTATGAAAATGATGATAAAATAATAACATAAAACATAGTTTACAGTATAATTAGTCTCCCTGAAACTTGCACTTTCCACAATTAATGACCAGTTTGGTATGCTATAATTTCAGAGGCTTAAATGGATTTTAGAGAAATAGCATTATACCTCCTTCATGGTCGTTTATCCAGCTTTCTTCCCCTACAAAATTAATATAATTCTCTGTGAGAGCTCCAATTTGACACAGCATGGCTTAAAGGCTGAATTTCGGTGTGCACAAAGCACCTCCTCTGTAAACACAAAACCAAGGAATTTCTGCTAGTATTTTGGGGAAAAGAAGGAGAAAAATAAAGAATGTTTGAATTAAGAACTCATTATGATTAATATCATGACTGTAACCATTGTGTTTTGACAGTGTAACTCACTGAATCACAGAATCAAAGAATCATCTAGGTTGGAAGAGACCTCCAAGATCACCAAGTCCAACCTCTGACCTAACACTAACAAGTCCTCCACTAAACCATATCACTAAGCTCAACATCTAAACGTCTCTTAAAGACCTCCAGGGGTGGTGACTCAACCACTTCCCTGGGCAGCCTAGTCCAACGCCTAACAACGCTTTTGGTAAAGTTCTTCCTAATATCCAACCTAAACCTCCCCTGGCACAACTTTAGCCCATTCCACCTCATCCTGTCACCAGGCACGTTAGAGAATAGACCAACCCCCAGCTCGCTACAGCCTCCTTTAAGGTACCTGTAGAGTGTGATAAGGTCACCCCTGAGCCTCCTCTTCTCCTGGCTGAACAGTCCCAGCTCCCTCAGCCGTTCCTTGTAAGACTTGTTCTTCAGACCCCTCACCGGCTTCGTTGTGCTTCTCTGGACGTGCTCCAGCACCTCGATGTCCTTGTAGTGAGAGGCCCAAAACTGAACAGAGTACTCGAGATACGGCTTCACCAGAGCCGAGTACAGGGGGACAATCACTTCCCTAGTCCTGCTGACCACAATGCTTCTTATACAAGCCAGGATGCTGTTGGCGTTCTTTGGCTACCTGCACACACTTCTGGCTCATATTCAACCGACTATCAACCAATACTCCCAGGTCCCTCTCCGCCAGACGGCTTTCCAACCACTCATCTTCCAGCCTGTAGTACTGCCTGGGGTTGTTGTGCCCCAGCTGCAGGACCCGGCACTTGGCCTTGTTGAACTTCATACAGTTGGCCTCAGCCCATCGGTCCAGCCTATCCAGATCCTCCTGCAGAGCCTTCCTTCCCTCGAGCAGATTGACACACGCACCTAACTTGGTGTCATCTGAAAACTAACCGAGGGTGCAGTCGATCCCCTCATCCAGGTCATCGATAAAGATATTAAAGAGAACTGGCCCTAGTACTGAGCCCTGGGGGACTCCACTAGTGACCGGCCTCCAACTGGATTTGACTCCATTCACCACAACTCTTTGGGCCCGGCTATCCAGCCAGTTTCTAACCCAATGAAGCGTTCGCCAGTCCAAGCCCCGAGCAGCCAGTTTCTTGAGGAGAATGTTGTGGGAAACGGTGTCAAAAGCCTTACTGAAGTCAAGGTAGATCACATCCACAGCCTTTCCCTCATCCGCTAAGCGCATCACTTTGTCATAGAAGGAGATCAGGTTCATCAAGCAGGACCTGCCTTTCATAAATCCATGCTGACTGGGCCTGATCGCCTGGTTGCCCTGCCAGTGCCACAGGATGACACTCAACATAATCTGCTCCATGAGCTTCCCTGGCACTGAGGTCAAACTAACAGGCCTATAGTTTCCCAGGTCTACCTTCTGGCCCTTCTTGTAGATGGGTGTCACATTTGCTAGCCGCCAGTTGACTGGGACCTCCCCCAATAGCCAGGACTGCTGATAAATAATGGAAAGCAGCTTGGCCATTTCTTCCGCCAGTTCTCTCAGCACCCTTGAGTGGATCCCATCTGGCCCCATCGACTTGTGTACATCTAAGTGCTGTAGCAGGTCACCAACCATTTCCTCATGGATTGTGAGGTCCACAATCTGCTCCCCATCCCCTTCCACCAGCTCAGGGTACTGGGTATCTACAGAACAACTGGTCTTGCCACTAAAGACTGAGGCAAAGAAGGCATTAAGCACCTCACCCTTTTCCTCATCTCTTGTCACTAAGTTTTCCCCTTCATCCAGTAAAGGATGGAGGTTCTCCTTAGTCCTCCTTTCCACGTTAAAGTATTTATAAAAACATTTTTTGTTGTCTTTAACAGCAGTAGCCAGATTGAGGTCCAGATGAACTTTGGCCTTTCTAATTTTGTCCCTACACATCCTTACAACATCCTTATAATCCTTCTGAGTGGCCTGCCCTCTTTTCCAAAGATCATAAACCCTCTTTTTTTTTTTTTTTTTCCTAAGCTCTAGCCACAACTCTCTGTTCAGCCAAGCCGGTCTTCTTCCACGCCAGCTCCTCTTGGGCACGTGGGAACAGACCACTCCTGAGCCATTAAGATTTCCTTCTTGAGGAGTGCCCAGCCTTCCTGAATTCCTCTGCCCTTCAGAACTGCCTCCCAAGGGACTCTGCCAACCAGTGTCCTGAACAGCTCAAAGTCAGCCCTCCAGAAGTCCAAGACAGCGGTTTTACTGGTCCCCCTCCTGACTTCGCCAAGAATAGAGAACTCTACCATTTTGTGGTCACTCTGCCCAAGACAGCTCTCGACCACCACATCTCCCACCAGTCCTTCTCTGTTTGTGAACAGAAGGTCTAGTGGGGCACCTCCCCTGGTAGGCTCTCTAACTGGCTGCGTCAGGAAACTATCTTCCATGCTCTCCAGAAACCTCCTAGACTGCTTCCTCTGAGCTGTATTGCATTTCCAGGATATGTCTGGGAAGTTGAAGTCCCCCACGAGTGAGTAACAGCAAAGAAAATCCAATGAATGATTCTTAATTTCTAAGACATATGCCTTCACAGCTTCAGCTATGTATTATGAAATCTGTTTGCTTGGTGCTATATGACCACAGTCACAAAAATGTTGTCTTCAGGAAGTAGACATCCAGAAAATGACTCCACAATTTTCTTTATATATCTTCTCATTTTTCCATCAACTATTGCTATTTGCTCAGATAATTTGAACTGGCTGAATAATAACTGGTAATTTCCAATTAATTGAATATCTCATGGTTTTGCGTTCTTTTCAACTAATCTAATTTTCCACAATTTTTATGTTCTTGTTTAAAAAGTAATCAATTTATAACTTGGGGTATTCTTTTAACATTAGATTACTTCACCAAAATGTAAGCAGAATAACACAGTCTGGGTTCAGGATATAAAAGTTTTGGTTGTAGGCAGTATTGTAATATTTCAATAATTAAATTCTGCCTGAACTCATTGATATTTTGGAGTAGACTAAACATCCTAAATGACTTTCATGTTTTTCTCAAATAACCATCTGAGAAATTCACCAATATGATGTATTATTGTTATTATTATTAATCTTTTTCTTGTTGTAGCCTGGTAAACTAATCTTTTGGGGCTTTGCAAGACACAAATGAAAGGAGACTTTGTTTTTTCTACACTGTGCTAAAGGTCTTAACTTATCAAAGGACACAGAAAACTAACTTCAAGATACTTTCGTTTTTCTCAACTTAGAAAAGGTAAGAATTTCACCAAAAGACTGAAGTGAAATAATTAAAGAAATTGAAACAAATACCTACATTCATTCATATCTCTATGCTGTATATAGGATTTTTCAATTTTTACCACTGTCACATTAACTGATTAGCTCTCCCAAAGGCTATGCTTTTTATGAGAGGAAAACAACAGCAGTAAATGTATAATTTTAACATAGATCTGGGTCTGTGGGATTTTTTTTTTTTTTTTTATCTTGTGACTGCATTCATGAGAACATACTTAGAGTATGCTGTTCAACTCTGGGACACCCAGCATAAGAAAGATATGGACCTGTTAAACCTCCCTATCCCTGGAGGTCTTCCAAGCCAGGTTGGATGCAGCTTTGAGCAACCTGATATGGTGGTTTTACTCGGGTGGGCGGCCGAGCTCAACCACAACCGCTCTCTCACTCCCCCTCCTCAAAGAGGAACGGGGAGAAAATATGATGAAAAGGGTTCAAGGGTTGAGATAAGGCCGGGGAGGTCACTCAACAATTATCATGACGGGCAAAACAGACTCAGCACACGGAGAAAGTAAGGTTTACTGCTACTAACAGGCTAGAGAAGTGAGAAACAAAGGAAAGAAACCAAAAACGCCTTCCCCCCATCCGCCCTATTCCATCTCCTCCCCCCGAGTGGTGCAGGGGAATGAGGGAATGGGGGCTATGGTCAGTCTATAGCGCTTCTTCTCCGCTGCTCCTTCTCGGTCACTCTTGTCCCCTGTGCTGTGGGGTCCTTCCCATGGGATGCAGTCCTTGCTGAACTGATCCTGCATGGGCTTCCCACAGGCAGCAGCTCTTCAAGAACTGCCCCAGATATGGGTCCATACCACGGGGTCCATCCCTCAGAAGCAAACTGCTCCAACCTGGATCCCCCACAGGCAGCAGCTCCTGCCAGGTCACCTGCTCCTGAGTGGGCTCCTCTCCACAGGCTACAGGTCCGGCCCGGAATCTGCTCTGGCAGGGGTCCTCCACAGGCTGTAGCCTCTGTCAGTGCAGGTCCACCTGCTCCACCATAGTCTCCTCCACGGGCTGCAGCGTCGAACCCTGCTCCACCGTGGTACTCCATGGGCTGCAGGGGGACAACCTGCTTCACCATGGTCCTCACCACAGGCTGCAGAGGACTTCTGCTCCAGCACCTGGAGCACCTCTCCCCCTCCTTCTTCACTGACCTTGTTGCCTGCAAGGCTGTTTCTCACTCCTCTCACTCTCCCAGCTGCTGTGTGGCGCTGTGGTTTTTTTCCCTGTCTTAAATATGCTCTCACAGAGGTGCAAAACAACATCACTTATTGGCTCAGCTCTGGCCAGCAGCGGGGTCCTTACCTAACATGGGGCATCTTCTAGATCCTTCTCACAGAAGCCACCCCTATGGCCCCCTGCTATCAAAACCTTGCCACGTAAACCCACTACACCTGATCTAGTGGAAGGTGTTCTTGCATTTGGCTGGAGGGTTGGTATGAAAAGATCATTAAGGTCTCTTCCAACACAATCCATTCTATAACTCTTATTTATTTATTTATTTATAGGCAAATGCTGTCCTTTCTCTGAAGGAGATAACTTGAAAATAATTTCTGATGACAACCTTAGCTTTAAGCTCTTTCTCTGACTTATTGCTTCTTTTCTTCATGTGGTAGGACTCAAAACTGTGAAAAATACAGATTTTTCTTGTCCTCTAGCTCATGTTTTTAGGACATATGTATTTATTTTTTCACTACTGTTATATAAAAGTCTACTGACTTTCTCATTGATTTTAACTTGTCTCCTGCTATATTTAGGGTGTATGGATCTAACTTGTCCTGAAAGCACTATTTTCCTTTTGCTTGAATGTAAAGCCAGGTAAGTGCATTGTGCTAAAACTAAATGTTCCCTATAATAATCTACTGACCCTTATCCAAAGTCAAAATGCTAAAAGCCTAAGTTCTGAACAAGTGGTCATTATTACCTTCACAAAGGCTATAGTTCCAGGGCTAAGTAAAGAATAAAAAACAAACCTCTCAATTGATGGTCTAATTTCTCTATTATACCAATCATGCATTTGTAGCTTTCATGAGTCAATTATCTTAAACTAAGACCTGTCAGGAGTACTCCTGTACAGTCAGGAGTCCAGCACAACAATAACTTAATGTTGGTGGGCAGGAGGTCTGAAGCAAGTGTCTTGGACACTCTGACACGATGGTAGTCTCACAATGCAGCTATATAATTCCCTGTAGTGGTATAGATTTCTGTAAGTATAGCTTTTGGACGGTCTCCCTTCAGAAAGCTCAGGACTGGGTGCCAATAAAAGATTCATACAACTTCTTCAGTTTTCCTTATTTTTGTTACTTATCAGGGTCTACATCATTCACATGTGGTTTAACCTGGAAGGCAGCTAAGCACCACATAGCCATTCAGTCTGCTCTCCCCCTTTGCCTGCCCTCTTTCTGCCCCTCCCCTTCCCACAGTAGGATGGAGGAGACAACTATAAAAAAGAAAAAAAAAACAAACAACTCATGGGTTGAGGTAAAGACAGATTATAGGACAGAAACAGAAGAGAAAATGATATGATATGATAAAGAAATATACAGAACAAGTGATGCACAATGCAATTGCTGACCAATGCCCAGCAGATGCCCTGAGCAGCGGCTGCCCTCTACCCCTCCCCAGCCAACGCCCCCGGTTTCATTTTTCAGCATGACGCCATATGGTATGGAACTTCCAAAGTTTGGCCAGTGTCTGGTGACCAAAATTTGACCACCCCCAGCTTCCTTGCTAACAGGGCAGCAAGAAAAGCTGAACAGTCCTTGGCTCAGTGTAAGCACAGCTCTGCAACAACTGAAACAGTCAAAAAAAAACCAAACCAAAACAAACAAACAAAAAAAAACAGGCATTTTTCAGGATTTACTACTATTAACTAAAAAGGAAGAGAGAGTGAAGTTAACACTGTGATGACAAATTACACTTTTATTTTTAATTACATTTTGCTAAAAATTAAATATATTGTCGTGAATAAAGGAGAGAATCTGGACTGAATCTTGACAGGTAATCAAATAAATTTTAAATGTGACTCAAATAATAGAAAAAAAAACAGTAGAACAAGTAGGAAAAATATAAACAGAAATTGCGAGTCTCCACATCTAAGGTGCTGCATCCTAAATGGTGAACTTGAGTCCTGTTGAACTGCACAATGGAGGTTCTATACTGACTGCTACCTGCTGAGGTTTTTCAAAAGTATGAAGAGTATTTTACAGACACAGTGCTCTGCATTCATTTACCATCTGGCTTTCAGCTACTTCCTAGTTAATGCAGGCAGTCTTCAGATATGAACCCTAAAAATTCTTGATCTTCTATACTGACTTTCAGCCTTTACTGTGTTTCTCTGTCTCTCCCAGGATGAGCTCCAACACCCCTACAACATCCCTTGTGATCACACACAAAAGCATGCACACAAGCACACACATACAGGCAGTTTTTTGTCTGAAGAGATTTTTTCCTTGTGTTTAAACATACTACCAGTTAGTCAGATTGGGCTTAATGCAGAGTTTCACTCCATGTAAGTCTCTATGCATCCTCCTGAGTTGAGCTATCATCAGAGGTATCATTATAATCATGGTTTGCACGCATATACTTGTATTCATAGTAATTTTTCCAAACAAGCAGGAGTTTATATCATTGTCTATATTACAAGTTAAATCAAAGAATTAGATGCACACTAGACATAGAGAGCTTTTCACAACTTGCTCATTTCACTAAAAATAAAACCATCACTCTTGTCCTTGCGTAATGTAGTATTTCAGTGTATATAACCTGTATGCATCTGAAACAAGAATAGACAGAAATTTTCTTCAAAGATCATCCAGAAACTGATCTCAAAACTACAATTTTTACTTAAACATTGTAAAAAACATTGCAAAAAAAAATTTACTTAAACATGTCTACATACCTCTTCTCTTTCAGTATTGGTTGGGACTAATGTGTTAGTAGTAAATCTTTGTACACGCACACACGCACAGACATATAAAAGCATGGTTTACGAATACCAAGTTTTT
Source organism: Cygnus olor (assembly GCF_009769625.2). NCBI lineage: Eukaryota > Metazoa > Chordata > Aves > Anseriformes > Anatidae > Cygnus > Cygnus olor. Next base: position 56,349,458 of record NC_049198.1, read on the forward strand.
GGCTGAAATGTAGGAAAATTCTTTGAAGAATTTGCAAGAATCTGATCTCATGCTGTTTTCTGTATAATTTTGCAGTCCATATTGGTCATATTAAGGGCATTAAGGACTACTGAAGGAAATTAGAAAGCTGTATTGCCAGCTGGTTCGGAGAGAAGTCCATGAAGACAAACACTGCCCATTGTGCATCACCTCCTTGCTCTACTAGTTAATTTAGGGGGTGTTGCTCACTTCTTGCATAGAGTTGTAATGTTGGTCTCCTGCTCCCTATAATAAGATATACACAATCATTGTTCTTCTATTCTTCGGACTGTAGGAACTTAAAAAAACTAAGCAAACAAGCACCTTAATAGTAGCCTTCAACCGTATCTAGAACTGTCACTGAAAAAGATTACTTAATGTAAAATGAGTAATTCAACTCACGACAGGACTCTGCATAAAAATTCCAACAAACCTCTCATCTCAGTGGGTCAGTTTGAGATCTTCAATAAAGAAGTTTTGTTTGGCAGCCTGTATGAATGACATTTTGGCACCAAGCCATAGTCATGGCTTTGTAATTTGAATAAATTCCTAGACTTTGCCCTTTGGCAGGAGATCCTTAACCAGCAGCAACTCTTTCTATTTGTCAAGGGTGTATATACCACAGGCTCTGTTCCTAACTTCTACAGAGACTAATAAATTGATAATGCTATGTGACAGCGTTGTCAGAAATCTCCACATCAGTTGGTTTGACTGTCACACAGATTTTGAGTCATAAAAAGTAATTATTATTCTTAATGCCATTTGTTTCTTTCTGCTTCTAGCACAATTGCAGAACATACAATTGTTTGGAAAGCTTTTATCAAGCACATTATTGTATTTATGGAAATAGTCATATATAAGAGACAAATTATACACTTTAATAATAATTGCTGACTCAAAAAAAAAAATCCTGATTTAAAATGTCTGTGTTGAGTAAAGTGTTGACTCAAAACCCAATAAGCATAAATCGCTCCTGAAAACCATAAAGGCATGAAAGAGACGTGACTAGACATTATTCTTAGAAATCAACAGTTTCTTTTTCAGCTCAGGGTGAATGAATAAACTTACTCTTTAAATGTATATGGAAAGCTTTCCATAATGCTTACATTGTTAAACTGAAAGGAAATTTATAATCCTAAATTCCCTATTCTATTATTCTGTTAAATTCTGTTATACCTCCTGCAAAAATTTATTTTGATACACTCTTGTCTGTCATTTATTCAGACTAAAACCCAGGTGTAGAACATCTAACTTGTTGAGCTAACCTCTATTATTTCTAAGTGTAATTCTCAGAATGAACTTGGATTTTTTTTTTTTTATTCCCCTACAGTTTAGAATTTTAAAAGGGAGTGCTTTAATCATATATTGTAAATAAACAGGGGAAATCACATGTATTATCTTTTCAGGACATCTGCTTAAACATGCAATTTATATTTAAAAATTGAACAGAATGGGAATAAAATAAATATATATTTCTGAGTCTCTTCTTAATTTTCTGAGTCAATTCAATTATTTGAATTGATTTTTGTTTCCCATCTTTATTTTTTTTCTTTTGTTTGAAGCATTTTGAATGTTTTGGGAAATTTCACTTCAAATCAAATTCCTTTCTAGGTCCAAAAATGATTATTCTACGATGAGACCTGGAGTTCTGAAAAAAATGTTGCTTCTCGTAAAAGCTTTATTTATTTATTTTTATTCTTGAAGTAGTGCATACACACACACACATGCACACACACTTGAAAATATGCATAAATAAAAAATAAAATATAAATTTGCATGGCAGAAAAGATCTGTACATTCTCAGTGAATCTTCCTTTAATTTTTGCTTATCTGCTCTGCTCATGCTTTTCTGCTGAGAGAGTTCTAGTAATTCATCAAATTAAAACAACAACAACAACAACACCAAAAAAAAAACCAAAACCATAGCCTGCCATTATGAAGGAACCAATTTTAGCACGAATGAGAAATAAATGAAAGACATCAGTGCAGTAATTAAAACTTCATTATTTCTAATTTGTTTTGGATTTGATCAACCTGACAGCTATAAAGTGGGCTACTAAATAAGGGTTAAAATATCTTGAAAGGATTTAGTAATTATAGATATTGATTACTTTTAGACACTGTTGAGCTGACAGGGTAAGAAAAGCCCACTTGCCTCACTGTTTGGTCCTTTTATTTCTCACAAGATTGATGAGTTAATAAACAGGGAGCAAGCATTGACATAAATTCAGCATCTGTAATATTTGTCACCTTCAGAATTACTTCAATGAGAAGAACATCCTTTATGTGAACTCACCAGAGAGGAGCCAGCAGACCTGATCTGCAACCTGTACTCCTTCCTGTGATTAATAGTATTGACACTTAAAAAGGTAAAAACTGAGTAAAAGATAACAATGTTCCTTCAGTGGGTCCTCATGCCTGTGCTCTGTATACTTTTCCATGTTTGTAAAAATGCATCTTCTCCATATGTTACCTATTAACCTGCCATTTTCTACATACACTTCATTTAAACCGTAAAAAAAAAAAAAAAAAAGACAAAAAAAAAAAAAACCTTACAGTAATGTAACATTGTATTTCTTGTATGTTTTACTGAGTTTCCTTATGTATAAAATTAGTAAGGGAACTGCAAATGAGGGCACTTAATGGGAAATATTAGATACAATGCAATGGTTAATTTTTAAACCAACAACAGTTTACAGATTAGAAGTTAGTTTAGGCTGGATTTCAGTTATAGGAATGCCGTGATTAAGTTAGCTTAGAAATAAACTCTAAAATAATAAAATTTCTTATATAAGGGAAACAATAATGTTAATGCTGTTCAGAGGAAGCCGATGTCATTATAGTATGGCAAATGAATAAAGTCATATAAGCACTCTTACCTTTGTTGTGCAATGACATATAATAAACTTACATTGCTAAGATTTTTTTTTTTTTTTTTTTTTTTTTGTCCTTTGGTAGAGATTATTACTCAAAATTTACTCAAAATTTTCTCTAAGAGGCACTGAGTAAAAAAATGTCTTTCTCAGAATGCCTATTTTTCACAACATGAAGTCAGATTCGCCCTTTGTTAAAATGCCATTTTTAGAATGGTCATTTCATTTTAAATGTCACAGTGACAATGAAATCAAGCTGTACTCAAGGTAAAATGTTGGTCTCTTGTTTTGTCAGGAAGCTAACACATACAGACAAGGCAGATGGAGACCTCAGTCCAACAAAGAACAATGGAAAATATACAATTTTCTTGAATTGACATTTTTCTTAATGATAGTCTGTAGTTGTAATCCCATTGACCTTTACAGGATATACAAATGTTTTGAAAAAACTGCAGTTCCCTTTTGAATTGTAATTGACTGTCATTGATGGATAGGTTTTCAAATGAGAAAATTAGTGCAAAATATGACTAACATTTTAAACATAAGAAAAGCTGATTAAAATATTTAAGTGTTTATTTCCTGCAGTGTTAAAAGTGTTCAATAATTTTCCATTTTGAAATTATTTTCTAGAAAGTGTTAAAAGTTCAGAACAACTCATTTACATATTTTAGATCAGGAACACTTGCAAACATGCAGAAAACAACAAAAGAGAAATACAACAGTGACTTGCTATATTGAAAGTTATATCTGACCACATAATTAAACAGAAAAAAAAAAAAAAAAAAAAAAAAAAAAAAACCTAGAGAAACTTAGTTTCAAGGCTACTTCATTTAAAATTTACTTCTTAATCCATAAAAATAAATAAATAAATAAATAAATAAATAAAATCAATTAATAAGACTTTCTGAAGCTTAATGCTATATTTAGAGGGAGGTCTTGTATTTCTCAGGGTACACAAAACATTATTTTATACATGATGAACATAATAGAAACAGAAAACACTTCAAGTTTTAATTTTTCTTTTGTTTTGATAATGTAATGATCTGAACATTCCCAGACTTGTATGACCAAATAATCTGTCAGATCATGGCATATTTTTTTAATGTTACAGAATACTAATATGCTAGTCTTAAAAATCAGACTGTATTAACCACAGGATAAATAATTATACATTGCTCTAGTTAAAATATCAGAATAGTTTTCCAGTTTCCAGTTTTCCAATTACTAAATCGCTTGACTAAAAAGTACTTTTTCTACATGATAGATCTGGAGCCACAAGTTCAGTCTAACCCCCCAAAACCCAGATAGAGCAAATCCTATGAAGTGGTACTTAGATACTGGTATAAGATTAGCCCTTAAAAAGAGTTCCCTACCTCATATTAAGCTCCTCAAAGGTGCGGAATGACTCAGCCTGTGTTGATTCCTTTTTATTTTTTATCTTTTTTTTGTCTTTTTATTTCTTTTTATATTTTCCGTTTATTTTTTCATTTTTTCTACTTCCTTCTTCCATTTTTCTTTTTCTTTTTCCTTTTTCTTTTTTTTTTTTCAGTTTTTTCCTTTTTCCAGTTTTTCCTTTTTCCTTTTTTCACCTTTTTTTCCTTTTCTGTTTTTTTTTTTTTCTTTCATTTTCAGATCCTGTATCAGATTTCACAAGCCACTTTTTCCATTTTTCTTTCTTTTCTTTTTCCAGTTTTCTTTCTTTTCTTTTTCCTTTTTCTTTTTCTTTTTTCTTTTTTTTCTTTTTTCCTTTTTTTTTTTTTCCTTTTTTCCTTTTTTCTTTTTATTATTTTTTTTTCTTTTCCTTTTTTCTTTTTTTTTCTTTCTTTTTTTCTTTCATTTTCCTTTCATTCTGATTTTCAGGTCCTGTATCAGATTTCACAAGCCAGATCTTTGATTTATTTTATCTAGGATATGTTTCCAATGATCTGCACAGAAAATTTTCACTATGGTGGGAGACAGGCCTTAAACTGATATTCATTTTTGGTCATCTGTAGATTATCTGTATTGCCATTTGAATACTATCCCTGATTTTTACAGTTGGAACTAAATTTTGCTTGCTTCCTTGTATTATGTTGCTTCTAAAAAGTTGCTATAAAAATGTCAAAACTTAAAGAATATTCTTTATAGAAAAAGGAAACCATACACAAGGAAACAACAGTTCTGATTAGTCCTCAGTTCCATCAACAGTATTCAAGGTCTAAAAATCCAAATGTTTTGACATCGTTTAAGTAAAAAGCAAAAGAGTACCTAAAACATTGAGTTTACAAAATACTGTTATAGTAATTTCTGTACTGTTTGTATCAGCAATAAATTAAGCTATTTTGAGCTTCTATACTTTTACACTTTTGTGATGTAATATCATTAGGGTTTAGCATGTGTGTGTAACCTCAAGTACACTTATTTGGGAATATATATGTCGGTTATATACCAGTGTGTTTTTTTTCTTCTTCTTGATATTCAAATTGATCATTTTTTTCTTCACAGGTATATAACAAATATAAGAAAAAATGATCAATTTGAATATCAAGAAGAAAAAAAAAAAAAAACAAACAAAGTAAGGAAAAAGTAACAGCAAAAACAGAAAAGTGAAGAAAAAAAGAAAAAAGGAAAGTCAAAAAGAAAAAGAAAAATGAGAAAGAGAAAAAGAAAAATGAGAAAGAAAAAAATAAAAAGAAAAGAAAGAAAAGAAAAGAAAAAGAAGAAAAGAAAAAGAAAAGAGAAAAGAAAAGAAGAAAAAGAAAATGAAAGAAAATGAAAGAAAATGAAAGAAAATGAAAGAAAAGAAAAGAAAAGAAAAGAAAAGAAAAGAAAAGAAAAGAAAAGAAAAGAAAAGAAAAGAAAAGAAAAGAGAAAAGAGAAGAAAAGAGAAGAAAAGAGAAGAAAAGAGAAGAAAAGAGAAGAAAGAGAAGAAAAAAGAAAAGAAAAGAAAAGAAAAGAAAAGAAAAGAAAAGAAAAGAAAAGAAAAGAGAAGAAAAGAAAAGAAGAAAAGAAAAGAAAATGAAAAAGGAAAGGAAAAAGAAAAAGAAAAAGAAAAAGAAAAAGAAAAAGAAAAAGAAAAAGAAAAAGAAAAAGAAAAAGAAAAAGAAAAAGAAAAAGAAAAAGAAAAAGAAAAAGAAAAAGAAAAAGAAAAAGGGAAGGAAAAAGAAAGGAAAAGAAAAAAAGGAAAGGGAAAAGGAAAAGGAAAAGGAAAAGGAAAAGGAAAAGGAAAAGGAAAAGGAAAAGGAAAAGGAAAAGGAAAAGGAAAAGGAAAAGGAAAAGGAAAAGGAAAAGGAAAAGGAAAAGGAAAAGGAAAAGAAAAAAAGGAACAGGGAAAGGGAAAGGGAAAGGGAAAGGGAAAGGGAAAGGAAAAGGAAAAGGAAAAGGAAAAGGAAAAGGAAAAGGAAAAGGAAAAGGAAAAGGAAAATGGGAAAAGGAAAAAAGGAAAAAAAAAGGAAAAGAGGGAAAGGAAAATCAATTATTCCACAAGATTTCAGAGTCATGGAGATATATCACTGAATTTTCTTTGCTCTCCATTTATCCCTGTGACTAATCTTATGAAATGCTGAGATGTCTGTTATTATGTTGACAGTTTTTGGACATAGGGCTGTGAAATGTGGATACAGCTGTTAACAGGAACTTGAGAAATCTGTCATTCAGCTTCATATGTTAGCAAATTTCCAGATGGAAAGCAAAATCTTTCAAAATCCTTTTTTGCAACTGTGTATGAAAAATGCTCAGTCGTTTAATTTCAGTCCTGCTTCACTCTACTAAGCATGCCACCTATGATGAAGGTGGTCTTTTTTTTTTCTCCTTGGAAACAATCTTTCTGTTCTATTAACAAAGACTAAGTTCAACTTGCTTACCTTGTCCTGGTGAGGACAAACTGACCTGCCTTGGGAAAGGACTGGACTGGGCCTCTGTAGTCCAGAAAACAAATGCATCCTATGTTCCAAATGCACAAAACTATATGAGAAATAAAACATTATTTTTTAACAGTAAGAACAACAAATCATGCTAATGACTTATCTGAGGATCTGGGACATTTTAGACAGCTATAAATCAAGATTGCCTATCATTATAATTTTTATTCAATTAGAAGGTAAAGACTGATGTAGGAAATACTTGTTAATTTCTACTATCACTGTAATAGATCTGGCAAAACCGGTGGAGAATGATTTCTGGAGTTGTGCTTCTATTTTAGGCAGAAAAAGAACAGGAAAGACTTACCAGCGGGAGAGAAATTATCCTCTATTATTTTAAAGTATTCTCAAAGACAGTAAAGAAACACACAGTCTGTATACCAATGTCATGTACAGTTGGATAAAAAAGTATTGGTGATGTTAAATTATTTGCTGGTTATCTCTTTGAAATGCTGTTAAGCTTAAAAAATGTTTCTTAGATATAATTCCAGTCAATACACAATAACTCTTACTACTTCTATCAGCTGTTTTTTTGTTTGTTTGTTTTGTTTGTTTGTTTGTTTGTTTAATAATGTGCTCATGCTTCTCCTTTTCTGTGAAAAGAGCTCTGAACTGTGGTGAAAGTGTATACAAAACACAAAGAGAATGCTATTGTGATGGAAACTTGTCTGTCATTTGTGCAATATATTTTTTTTTTTTTTAAGGTACCACAAGTAAAGAGAAATAAAAGTTTATTTAAGGTCCAGTTGAAGCAGCAACAGCAGAAAAATAAGAATTTTTATGAAAAGGAAAGGGGGAAGGTGGGGGAGAGCTGTAGTTTAAATATTCATATATTGCTTTTTTCCCCAAGGTTAATCATTATTTGGAATTCTTTAACCCAAGAAGAATTACCTAACTCAGACTCACAGTGATGAATCTACCTGTATAGTCATTTTGTGACACAACAGTGTTAGTTAAAGTCATGGAGGAAGAGGACAACTTGGATCATGAAAATTCATTGAAAGTGAACGAATTATTGTAACAATCAGTTCACAAACTTTCCGAAGATTCACTTTCATGAATTCAAGGAGCTGCAGTATTGTTTGTCAATAGGGTTTGTTCATAACGTAACGTAAAGTAACGTTACGTAACGTAACGTAACAAACATAACAACATAGCAAGTTTGTCAATAGTTCGGTAATAACACAATGTGACAACATAATATTGCATATAGCATATTGTAACATAATAACATAGAATAACATGTAATTTCATTTTCCTTTAATTGTTTAATCTCTTTTAAAATTAAGGTTGGTTAATGGTTAGAATGTGGGGTGGAGTTGAAGGGATAGAGAAATGGAGAAGATGTGAATGGAAGAAGAACTAGTCTCATGGTCTCATTGTATCTCATCCTGTGGGTGTAAATTACTGAAGCATTAGAAACTATAATCAAAACATATCTATTGGGCATCCAATTAAGATGCTTTGCTGCCCTTCTGGTTATCCTTGTTGCTACAGAATGCCATATGAGCGTACCAGCATATTTTATCTCTTTCCCTCTCAAACTCTCTGTGGAAGCGATCCCCCAGTAGGTGGAACACATGGGGCTATTTCTGAGCTAGTGCCCTGTGAAAAATAGGTAGATAGATGGACAAATAAATAAAAGTTGTCTTGTTTCTGAAATATATGGATGGCTTGATCTCTTTGGAGATGTTCCAGAAGTTTATATACAAATCCTCCATAGATTCTGAAGAGTGCTGTAATCTAGCTTTTCCCTTATTTCACATCAAACACATTCAGCTTTAAAGGACAGGTACTATTTATTTCCTTACTGATGGATAATGAAAATGATATTGTTATTATTACTGGGAGACTTTCGCAAGAATTGGTACAATTTTTCAGCATATTTATTTGCTTGAGGGGATGTACAATTTTGCTTTTCTCAAACTTAGATTATTAGTCCTTAAGGACCATATTGATTCAGAGATGACTGTTTTCATTAAATTACAAATAAACATAAACATACTTGGAAACTGTCTCTTAGAAGAGATTCAGAATACACTTATAATATTATGGATCCAAAGTAAACTCTAATTCAACCTGGAAGGCAGGAAAATGATAATAAAGGATGAAAAAATCTGAAATCTCAATCTTTCCAAATGCTTACCTGGCCAGAGTTCCTATAAGAGTCAAGGATTTAAATTAAGAACATTGCTGCTTCTCCAAAATTATTGTTTTAAAACTTTATTAGATTATTATTATTATTATGTGGGGCTTGACAGAAATAATTTGGACAATGAAACATTTTCCTGCAGGTTACGCCAACACACACAAACAGAACTCTAGATGCTTAGGCTTTGTCTATACTACTTAATTAAGTGGTCCTGGGACCATTTTTTGGTCAGCTGGCATGGCTGATTCAAATAGACTAATGCTTGTCCTTACTATTATATTTCCTTAGCCTCCAAAATGAAGCATGAAAACTGCCTGCTGGGAATGGTCTCTGGCTATTCTTGAAGAATATCTTTCAGTAATTTCAGAAAATGTAGCGTGCCTGGTACCAAAACTTGACAGAAACTTTTCCATTGTTTGCATGCAGTCAACAGTTCACTTCCAGCAACCATGGACCTTGTGGAAACAAGGACATGTAACCTGGGAGGAATATAGAGGCATTTACCACACCGTTAGGAAAGCTAAAGAAGCTAAAGGCCAGACAGAATTGAATCTGGCCAAAGATATCAAGTGCAAAAAGAAGGGCTATTAAAGTACCTCAGTGACAAAAGTAAGACTAGGGAAAACATGGGATCTCTTCTGAAGGAAACAGGAGACCTGGTAACCCCAGAAAGTTAAAAGGCTGAGGTGTTGAATGCATTCTTTGCCACAGTCTCTACCAGCAAGACTGCCCTTCAGGAATCAGAGGCCAGAGGCCAGACTGAAAGGATGGAGCAAGGGAGATATTCCTTTGGTGGAAGAGTCAGGGAACACTTGAGTAAACTGGACATTTGTAAGTCCATGGGCTCTGATGATATGCACACATGAGTGCAGAGGGAGATGCCAGATGCAATTGTGAGGCCAGTCTCTGTAATTGATTGTGGTAACTGGGAGAAACATCTGAAGACTGAAGTAAAGGAAATGTCTCTCTTGTCTTCAAGAAGGGCAAGAAGAAGGACACAGAGAACTACAGGCCTGTCAGCCTCATCTTAGTCCCTGGGAGGGTGATAGAACAGCTTATCCTGCAAGCCTTTTCATTACACATGAAGAAGAAAAAGATCATTAGGAAAAATCGGAAATGGATTCACCAAACGGAAGCCATACCTTACTAACCTGTTAAGTTTCTATAATGAAATCACCAGCCTGATGGATTAGGGGGGAAGCAATCTTCTGGACTTCAGTAAGGCTTTCAGCACTCTCCTTTATAAGATCCTCATAGAGACGCTGTTGAACTATGAGCTGGGGGAGCAGACAGTGAGGTTGGTCAACAACTGGCTGAATGGCCAAGCCCAGAAGGAAGCGATGAATTGTGCAAATTCTAGTTGGAGGCCAGTAATGAGTGGAGAATCATAGAATCATAAAATCATAGAACAGTTTTGTTGCAAGGGACCTTAAAGACTGAAAGAAATTGAGGAGAGTGGCTGACTCACCAGAGGGACCATCCAGACAGACCTTACAGGGCTGGAGAGGTGAGTTGACAAAAATCTCATGAAGTTCAACAAGGAGAAATGCAGAGTTGGGCATCTGGGGAAGAAAAATTAAAACAACAACAACAACAACAACAACAAAACAGACATCAGGACATGCTGGGAACCACCCAGCTGGAAAGCAGCTCAGCAGAAAAAGACCTAAGAGTGTGGGCAGACAGCAAGTTGAACGTGAGCTAGAAAAGTCATGCCCTTGCCACAAAGAAGGCTGATGGGCTGCATTAGGCCAAGTGTCAGCAGCAGGTAAAGAGTGGTGATCCTTCCCCTCTACTCAGCATTGCTGGTATTGCACCTGGAACACTGTGCCAGTTCTGCACACTGCACATAACACCTCTCCCCTCTCCCCCACTTCTCCCCACTCACCTTCCCCCACCCCTCTCCCTTCCTTTGCCCTTAAGATGATTAAGGGCTTGGAGCACCACTCCTGTGAGAGAGACTGAGAGTTGGGACAATTCAGCCTGGAGATGGAAAGCTCAGTCTCAGGGAGGATCTTATCAATGTGTACAAATACCTGAAACGAAGGTGCAAAAAGGACAGAGCAATGCTCTTTTCAGTGGTGCCAGTGCCAGGAAGAGGCAATGAACACAAACTGGAATACAGGAGGTTCTGTCTAAACATCAGGAAGTGCTCCTTTAATGTGTGGGTGATGGAGCAGTGGAACAGATTGCCCAGAGATCTCTTGAGGTCTCTCTCCTTAAAAAAAGCTGCCTGGATATGGGCCTGGGCAACCCTCCCTTGACTGGGGAGTTTGGACCAGATGACCTTCAGAGCTTCCTTCCAATATTAACCATTCTGTGATCCGTTGTTTCTGTGATTCAAGAACCTGGTTATAAATAAGAAGACAGTTTGTACAGGAATTGTGAAAATATAATTGAGAAAGAATTTTTTTCTGCCTATTTCTACAGGCATTGTAAATTATATATGTGTATACTAATCTCTGAAGCAGTGTGTCATGGATCTCTAAACTAATATCCCTAAAATCTGACAAATATCAGTGATTCTTCTTTTTTTGTTGTTGCTAGAAAGTGATGACTCTTGGGCATTTTCTTGACCAGTACAAGTACAGAGTTATTATCTGTAAGACATTTGGTCACTCTTCTAAGCGTATGAGGTAGTCTTATTCAATAGAAAGTATACCAGTTCTGTACAACTCTGTCTAGGAGATTCAGCCTCAAACATGAATAGATGCTGGAGTACTACCTCAGACATTCAGAGAGCATATGAACTGTGCCAAAAATACACAGACATTTGTACATTCCATAGAATGCTTGCAGGAAGCTGTGGGTAAATTAAGGTTTTTTATATTTAAAATAACATATTTCACAAAGCTCAATAGTGAGCTAAATAGTCTGAGACTGGGCATGAATAAACATGCCTTGTATTGAAAGCACAGATACATGAACTTTGCAGACCCTCACTAAGCAAGTGTAAATTTATGACAGTATAACTAACTGATTTGGCAGGACATCTTTTCGGTGTTAATGGTCTTAACTCATTTTCATGAGAGGTTCAGGCTCTTTGTATTCTTCTACTGTCTGAAAAAAATATATTAATTTTCAGTTTTTATTTTAATTTCAAATGTTCTTTTTATAGTAGTTTAACTCTGGATTTCTAAGTGTGTAAAGGTATATATTATTGATGTTACCGATACATCTACTGTTGCCAAGCAGTCACACTTGCCAAAATTACTATTAGCTAAACCTTTATTCATTGTGGCATTTCAAGGTATCCTCAAGATAATTCAGAAATTGTTTATTCTTATGCTTCTTGCCAGTGCAACACCAAGATTTCTTAAAGTAGTTATTGTGGAATAATTGCTGGAGGTGACTCACTGAGGCTAAACATTTGTGCATGTCTTAAAAGAAGGTTCATTGTTGAGGAAATTACCAGGGAGAGATGCAGCAGATATGCAAGGAAATCTCTTCCATGATAGTCCCCTTGACAATATAGCCTGCAACCTTAGTATTGGTAACACCAGGGAGGCTTGGTGTGATGACTAAGAGATATAGCACAGAAGGTGGAGCAGAGTGAAAACACCATGACCAGGCTCTGTGCTATCACTTGCAGGGATGGGGAACCAGATGGTATTGTGGAACTGATAGACTGCATGGACAACCCTGACTCCAACTGATAACCAAATCATGTGCTTCGAGTGAATTTTGCTCATTATAATCCCATTACAATGCTGAAACACACCTCCAACACAAACGCTTCCCATCTCCCTGGTGTAACCACCCCTCATGTGTTCTGAATTTCTCTGAATATACACCTTTCAAAAAGGTGAGAAAATTTATACCAATCACAGTGAAGTCACAGATGACTAGAGTTACTCAAGCTCCACCTAAAAGTAAGAAAACAGTGTAAAATGACCCAAGAGAAGCAAAATGTTAGGGACACCATTGCAGACAAGTTGGAAGGACATCACTGACTTCCGGGATCAGTTGATAGGCTGAACCTTTCTTCTCCCCCCATAGGGATGCCTACTGGGTGAGATTCGGACTCATTTATACCAAGTGCTTCCCCAGGAAACCTAACATTCTCTGTAGAGTTGTTTCATAAGTTAGTACATGTGTAGTTGGTTGCATTAGTCATATTCTTGGTATTTGTATGTGCTTTGCAGACAGTGTATTTATCACTGGCAAACTAAAAGAACTTGTACCCTTTTTTCTTCAATAAACTACACCAGTCATTTACTAAACTGAAAATGTATTGCACTATTTGTGAATCCTTGATCATGATTAATGCGATCACGCTTATAGTGACGATTGCACTATTTGTGCATCCATGATTGTGATAATTCAATATACATTGAATTCAGCCAGACTTATTGTACCAAATTGGGCATCACTCAGAGTCTAAGCTCAGCCTCGCTTAGATCCGAAGACAAGCTGGAACACAAGGGAGTTTAGGTCCTGCCAAACTCCCTTATCCTTTAAAACAATAGCTATATGCTTAAATTTTGCCACATCTTTGTGTATGTCTAAATATGTAGGTAGTCTTATAATTTATGTACCGTGGTCCAAATCCTTGCCTTATCTAAATGAAAATAAGTCATCCATTTCAGAGTGAGACAGCTCTGTCTTTTTATACATTTACAAGGTAAATACAAGTACTAGAAGAGGTACTGACATGTTTAAATTTTATAAGTTTAAAATATTCTTAGGAAAACTTCTGGTAGAAGTCTCAGGATTCTAAATAGGATTCAAAGTTTTTCAATCAGTAGAATTTTACATTTTCAGAACAAATGCATCTTTCAGTTTTCAAGTACATGTATTAAGAAAATTTGGAGGAAGTAAACTCTCTATTTGGAAAGATCCTTACAGCTATTGTTTAAGTTTTCTTCCCTGTCTTGCTTAAAGCTGGATTGTAGTGCTTTGGTCTTTTTACAAAAAAAAAAAAACTTGAAGTTGTGGAATTCCTTTTTTTCCCTAGTCCAATAACATTTAGAAAGGTATGAAAAACTGACATCAACCTTCCATTTAGCTGACTATTCTGTTGCAAAGGTAAAATAGGCTACTTGGGTA
>NC_049198.1:56363947-56406910 GCF_009769625.2 Cygnus olor
CAATTAAAGTGTAGAAAGCAGTTCAACCTTTTGATCCTTGTATCTAGGTGGGACAAGTTTTTTAATTTTTGCTTCTTTCCAAATGGAACCAATAAACCTTTTTATCAAGAGCATCTTCTTTTCTTCCAAGCCACACTATATTCTTATTCCAGCTTTTTATCCTTCTACCCAGAATTCAGAAAATCTGCTCAATCTCTGCCTCTGAGAAGGAGAAAGAGCTTGATGAGGTAGGTGTCTCTGTTTTTACTTCTGCTGTAGCTCTCTGTGTCTCCTTTCACTTGTCACAGCCAACAGGTCACTCAGTTCCCTTAACTCAAGGGTTCAAGCTCAGGTCTGAGAAGACTAATCTTGCCTCCATGGATGCCATATGGTGGGAGAAATCTCCCCTTGATAGCTACTGATTTTTTCCTTTGAATGCTTCATCTATCTCTGATTTCTTATTAACAGCCTCTTTGTTAGGAGAAAAACATTATGACAATAAATTACACTTAAAAATAGAAATAAATAAGAAAATGAGGTCTGTATTTGTAGATTTAAAAAAAAAAATATATGTTTGCTTGTGAAAAGTTTGTTGTTGTTTTTTGTTTTTTTTTTTTTTTTTTACTTGCATCTGTAGTTGAAATATTTTCTTCACCTGTTCTTTCTTCCTCATATATAAGAAAAAGATTTTATTTATTTATTTGTTTCATTTATTTATTTATTTATTTATTACATGCATAAATTTGTGCAGCTCTCAGATACTTTCTGTCCTGAGTCACAAACAGCTATGATTTTGCCTTTGCTACCCACTTATATTCTAATCCTATGTTCTAGTGAGGATAAAACATAGTTGTACAGTATTCTGAAAATATTCTACCAGATTCACACTGGATTTGAATTTATATAATTCCTCTGAAGTCAACAGATTTTCAAAGACTTTTCTGCATAATTTTTACACCATAACAGTACTCAGTTCAGATTTCATGAACTGCAATTAGACATTACACTGCACTCTGATCATGCATATCTATTTCCAGGTCACCTAGAAAGTTTCCAGTTATGCTACAGAAATACTACTGTTTTAACAAATATAAATCAGGAAAATAATCTTAAAATAAATATTTCTGGACATTAAATGAAGAAAGATTTTCCAGTGTGGAATTAATAGTGTTCAAGATTTAGAATAATTAACTGAGTGGTCAACTCTGGTGATTACGGAAAATGTTAAGTCTACTTGATTTTCTCTTTGATGCCCTCTTCCTTGGATTTCTACTTGGTGAAGTGACTGAAAATTGTATTCATAGTCAGGCATATAATATCAATTTTTAAGCAGATCTTTATATTGCCTTTCCACCTATTACCACCTATAATCATTCATTATGTTTAAAGATTTGTAACATTATACAGCTTAGATTTTTCACTTACTAATCCATGAAAGATTGTAACACAGGTCTAGTGATTCAATTTGCTGGTATTATAAAATTAAAGGAGTGAGTTTAAAAACAAACAAACAAACAAAAAGAAACAGCTTGAGATCTATTTATTTATACTTGGGGTAGGGAGCATTTTTTACTATGTGAATACAGATTCTGATGTGGTATGGGAACTTCAATAATCATGAGTTGTCCTCTTGAAGAAATTGCAAGCTAGTTTCAAGCTGCCATTACTTATGTTGAATGTGAAGAACATTGCAGTCTAATTGTAGTCTAACTCATCTAATTCATTTGACAGAAATATCATTACCATTATTTATTTATTTATTTACTACTGGCTGATCAAATCATGCATAGATTTTATTATGGGTGCTTGATCGTGGATGCTTGTCCTGCACTAGTGATGAAAGTCATCATCAATACGGTATAAGAAGATTCCTGATTTAGTCAGTCAGAGGCCGTAATGAACTTAACTCCAGAGAGACTAGTATCCCATTCTTTTTGTAACATTTTTTTTTTTTTTTTTTAATAAAATACATCAAATATCGGAGCGATTGGCTCCGGGGCAGATGCGTTCTGCAGTGGAGCAGGGGATCGAGACAGGCAGGCTTTTTTTTTTGGCATCGAGGCCACTCGAAGCAGCCGAGGGAGCCGCCAGGACCTGGCAGCCCTCGCAAGGGTGGCTGACGAGGTGTAGGCGGAGCCAGCAGCGCCCCCTCCCGGCCGTTCAAAAGCAGCCCCTAGGGAGCGTGAGCGACCAGGAGCACGGCGACCAGGATGGGCAAACAGGGCGTGGCGAGTCAGAAGGGTGGGGCGTGGCAGTTTGCGCAGCAGTTCGCGCAGGCAGGGCGAGCAGGGAGGGCTCCTCGCTGCTCTTTTGCAGCGGTCTTTCCCATCAGTACTTGCAACCTGCTTGCGAGGAACCTGGGCATGGGTATTAACCAGGCAGAAAACCATGGCCTCCTCATCTCTTGCGGCCTCTCCAGCCACAGTCACCGATGTAGCTACTCAGAGGGAGGGCTCAGGGAAACACACTGCCGTCCAGGTCTTGGGCTGCAGGGTGTGCCCAAGTCTTCTCTCAGTATCCGACAGCAGCAGCGAGGGGTATGCCTGTGGGAGGTGTGCCCAGATTGAGGAGCTGCTCAGCCAGGTAGCGGAGCTTCGGGAGGAGGTGAGCAAGCTCAGGAGCATCAGGGAGTCAGAGAGGGAAATTGACTGGTGGAGGTGTACTCTACTCTCTCTGAGACAGACTCATGAGCCTGCCACAGCACAAGTGTCTCCTGCTACGCAGAAGACAAAAGTTCCCTCATCCCACCAGGCAGTAGGAGGAGACCTAGGCCAAGGCGGGGGGATGGAGGCAGGTTCCTGTTCAGGGTGGTAGGCGAGACCTGTCCCTGCCCACCTCACTTTCCCATCTACCCTTATATAACAGGTATGAGGGTCTAGAACACGAGTCAGAACAACGAAGTAGACAAAAGCCCCTCCCAGTTGGAGAGGATGCCTAAGGCAAGGCAACCTACCCCCTGCATTGCTACATCATCTGTCAAAAAAGAAAGAAGGGTTATTGTCATGGGGGACTCCATTTTGAAAGGGACAGAGGGCCCAATATGCCGACTAGACCCAACTCACAGGGAAGTCTGTTGCCTCCCTGGGGCTCAGGTGAGAGACTTCGCTAAGAAAGTCAAGCGCCTGGTACAGCACACCAACTACTACCCGCTACTGGTTTTTCAGGCTGGTAATGATGAGGTAGCAACGAGAAGTCCAAGAGCAATCGAAAGGGACTGTAGGGCTTTGGGGCGACTACTTAAAGGATCAGGGGCACAGGTTGTGTTTGCCTCTGTCCCTCCGATAGGGGGGATTGGTGCTGACAAGCAGACTCATCACATTAACACGTGGCTTTGGGACTGGTGCAACCAGCAGAACTTTGGGTTTTTCAGTCACGGGAAGGTCTACGTGACACCGGGTCTGCTGGCACCAGATGGGATGCGCCTCTCTCGGAGAGGGATAAGGATTTTTGCCCAGGAGTTGGCAGGGCTGATAGATAGGGCTTTAAACTAGAGTTGAAGGGGCAAGGGGATAAAACCAGGCACACCGGTGATGAGTTGAGGGATGGTGCGCTAGAATCAGAGGGACTGTGTGCTAGTGAGCTCCTTCAGTCGGCTCCACAAGGTGCTGCGTGTAGCGAGGCACATTTGAAGTGCTTCTACACAAACGCACGCAGTATGAGGAATAAAATGGATGAGCTAGAAGTCTTGGCCCAGTCCCACAGCTACAACATCATCTGCATAAGCAAAACCTGGTGGGATGAGTCCTGTGGCTGGTGTGTTGCAATACATGGTTACAGGCTTTTCAGGAGGGACAGGCAGGGTAGGCGAGGTGGCGGGGTGGCGATGTATGTGAAGCATGGGCTGGACTGTGTGGAACTTCAAGTTGGCGATGACCAAGTTGACAGCCTCTGGGCAAGGATTAAGGGACAAACAAATAAAGGGGATGTCGTTGTGGGAGTCTGTTAGAGACCACCTGGCTAGGACGACAACACCGATAAATTATTCTTTGCAGAACTAAGAGATGCCTCAAGATCAACTCCCCTTGTCCTTATGGGGGATTTCAACTTGCCGGACATCAACTGGGATCACCACACGGCTGACACAAGCAAGTCCAGGAGGTTCATAAAGCACCTGGATGATAACTTCTTGGTGCAGGTGCTAAGGGAGCCAACTAGGAAAGGTGCCCTCCTAGATCTGTTGCTGGAGAACAGAAAGGGTCTTGTGGGAGACGTGGCAATTGGCGGCTGTCTTGATCATACTGACCATGAAGCGGTTGAGTTTAGAATTTATGGTGACAGAAGGAAAACTGCCACCAAAACTTCAGCCCTGGATATGGGGAAAGCAGACTTCAGGCTGCTCAGGGAACTAGTCAGTAAGGTCCCCTGGGAAACTGCTTTTGAAGGCATTGGCGTCCGTCAGTGATGGTCAGTCTTTAACACTGCCTCCTAAAAGCACAAGATCAGGACTTCCAAAATATCGGAAGTCAGGCAGGTGGGGCAGAAGGCCGGCCTGGTTGACCAGGGATCTTCTACTGGAGCTTAGATGAAAAAAGAAAGTGTACGGCTGCTGGACGGGGGGTCAGGCGATGAGGAAAGAATACCGGGATGTTGTTCATGTTTGTAGGGAGAAAATTTGTGTGGCCAAAGCCCAACTAGAGTTGAAGCTGGCCATGTCTGTGGGAGACAATAAAAAAGTTTTTTTTAGATATGTGAGCAGAAAAAGGAGAACCAAAGAAAACATAGGTCCGCTACTAGATGGTGAAGGTCTCCTCACACACAATGACACAGGCAAAGCAGAGACGTTTAATGCCTTCTTCGCCTCTGTCTTCAACACTGATGATGGGCTTCGGGACCCAGGGTGCCCTGAGCTGGAGGACCAGGACGGTGGGAATGACAAACTCCCAACTGACCCTTAACGTATACGGGATTTGCTGCTCCACCTGGATCCATACAAGTCCATGGGTCCGGATGGGATTCATCCCAGGGTGCTTAAAGAGCCGGGTGACGTCATCGCGGGACCTCTCTCAATTATTTTTCAACAGTCTTGGGAATCTGGAGAGGTCCCATTGAACTGGAACTTGGCAAATGTTGTGCCAATTTTCAAGAAGGGTAAGAAAGAAGACCCTAGCAATTACAGGCCTGTCAGTCTCACGTCAGTGCCTGGTAAAATTATGGAGAATGTGATCCTTGAAGTTATTGAAGCGCACCTGGGGGACAATGCAGTCATTGCTTCCAGCCAACATGGGTTCATGAGGGGTAGGTCCTGCCTAACAAATTTGATCTCCTTTTATGATAAGATCACCCATCTAGTCAATCAGGGGAAACCAGCTGATGTGATCTTTTTGGACTTCAGCAATGCTTTTGACACGGTTTCCCATAGGATCTTACTGGACAAAATGTCCAGCATACAGCTTAACAAAAACATCATACGATGGGTGAGCAATTGGCTGATGGGCAGGGCTCAAAGGGTTTTGGTAAATGGGGCCACATCTGGCTGGCAGATGATCACTAGTGGGGTCCCTCAAGGCTCCATTTTAAGGCCAGTCCTCTTCCATGTTTTTATAAATGATTTGGATGTAGGACTGGAAGGTGTTTTGAGCAAATTTGCCAACGACACCAAACTTGGAGGAGTTGTGGACTCTGTCAAGGGTGGAAAGGCCTTGCAGAGAGATCTGGACAGATTGGAGAGCTGGGCGATCACCAACCACATGAAGTTTAACAAAAGCAAGTGCCGGGTCCTGCACCTGGGACGGGGCAACCCTGGCTATACATACACACTGGGTGACGAGACGCTGGAGAGCTGCCCCGCAGAGAGGGATCTGGGGGTTGTGGTTGACAGCAAGCTGAATATGAGCCTGCAGTGTGCCCTGGCAGCCAGGAGGGCCAACCGTATCCTGGGATGCATCAAGCACAGCATTGCTAGTTGGTCGAGGGAAGGGATTGTCCCACTCTACTCTGCGCTGGCGCGGCCTCACCTCAAGTACTGTGTGCAGTTCTGGGCACCGCAGTACGAAAAGGACATTAAACTGTTGGAGAGTGTCCAGAGGAGGGCGACGAAGATGGTGAAGGGCCTAGAGGGGAAGATGTATGAGGAGCGGCTGAGGTCACTGGGCCTGTTCAGCCTGGAGAAGACGAGGCTGAGGGAGGGCCTCATCGCAGTCTACAACTTCCTCGCGAGGGGGAGTGGAGGGGCAGGTGACCTATTCTCCATAAACACCAGTGATAGGACCCACAGGAACAGTGTTAAGCTGAGGCAGGGGAAGTTTAGGCTGGATATCAGGAAGAGGTTCTTCACTGAGAGGGTGGTCGCACACTGGAACAGGCTCCCCAGGGAAGTAGTCACTGCACCAAGCCTGTCTGAATTTAAGAAGCGTTTGGACTGTGCACTTAGTCACATGGTCTAAACTTTTGGGCAGACCTGTGCGGTGCCAGGAGTTGGACTTGATGATCCTTATGGGTCCCTTCCAACTCAGGATATTCTATGATTCTATGATTCTAAATACATCACATGTATTTGAAACCATTTTACTGTGTCTTGCTGAGGTGATTGAATCCGGGGCAGATGTGTTCTGCAGCGGAGCAGGGGATTACAGCGTACAGGGTTTTCCCTTCACCAAGGTCACTTGAGGCAGTTGAGGGAGCTGCCAGGACCTGGCAGCACTCACAAGGGTGGCTGATGAGGCTTGGTTGGAGAGAGGAGCACCCTTCCTCTGTCGTACAAAGGCAGCCCCTGGGGAGGGCAAGTGACCAGGAGAAGGGTGACGAGTATGGGCAAAGAGTTTGCTCAGCAGTTTGCGTGGCCAGGGTGAAATGGCGAGCTCTGATGAGAGAGTAGTCATGGCAAACAGTCAGCGGAAGGCCACGTCCACACTTGCCAAAAAAAGGAAGTGGGGACACAAACAGTGCTCCTGAAAAAGCATACAGCTGTTCAGGTGTCAGGCTGCAGAGAGTGCCAAAGTCTTACACTACCTTTGGGCAGCTGCAGAGATAGCAATTGCACGAGATGTGAGCAGATGGAAGTCCTGCTTAGCATGGTAGCTGAGCTATCAGAAGAGAAGATCCCTCTCCGCCAGAGATATTGCCAAGGTCAGAAAGGCTAACCCCCAGTATCGTGATTACTGGCAGGAGGAAGAAAAATGAGTTTTAGTTGTGGGTGATTCCACAATACAGGGAACAGAGGGTCCAAAATATAGAAGGAACCCTCCTCTAAGGGAAGTCTGCTGCCTTCCTGAGGCCCAGGTTAAGGACATCACCAGGAGACTTCCCAGCTTGGTTTGACTCTCAGACTGTTACCCATTGCTGTTCCTACACCTGGGAGCAGAAGAAGTAGCAATGCACAGCCCAAGATAAATCAAAAGGGACTTCAAAGATTTGGGATGGATGATCAGGAACTCAGGTGCTCAAGTCATCTTCTCCTCCATTCTCCCCAGTACTGACAGTGACAGGAACAGAAAGATAGTGTACATTAGCATGTGGCTCTATGGCTGGTGTCATCACCAAAATTTTAGGTTCTTTGGTGACAGGAAGTCTTACAAAGCACCAGGATTGCTGGCATCAAATGGGATGGTTCATCTTTCCCAAAGGGGGAAGAGGGTCCTTGGTCATGAGCTGGTGGGGCTCATTGATCGGGCATTAAAATAGATTTGATGGGGGAGGGGAATATCTTCAGGGATGCTGCTGATAAGGTATGGGATGACATGCCGTCCCACTCATACCAGCTGAACACTACAGCCAGCAAAGGATGCTCAGAGCCTAGGGAACAGAGCTTAAGAAGAGAGATACCATAGGCCCACATGGATGAGTTATAGTTGCCCTGTCTAGAACGGCAGATGCATTGGGAGCCCAACTCAAATGGCTCTATATAAATGGACGCAGCATGGGGAATAAACTAGGGGAAGCGGAGGTGTGCATGCGGTTGCAGGGCTATGATCTTATCGCAATTACTGAGACATGGTGGGACAGCTCTCATGACAAGAATGTGGCCATGGATGGCTTTGTGTCTTTTAGGAAGGACAGGCCAGGAAGGCGAGGTGGTGGAGCTGCTCTTTATGTTAGTGAGCAACTGGAATGTCTATCTGCCTAGTGGAGGATGAAGTGCAAGTTGAGAGCCTATGGGTGAGGATTAAAGGGCAGGCCAACAGGGGTGACATTGTGATGGGTGTTTACTACAGGCCACTGGATCAGGAAGAGGAAGTGGATGAGGCCTTCCATAGGCAGCTGCAAGTGGCCTCACGTTCACAGGCCCTGGTTTTTATGGGGGACTTTAACAACCCCAATATTTGCTGGGAAGACAACATAGTTCAGAACAAACAGTCCAGGAGGTTACTGCAGAGTATTGAGGATAACTTCTTGACGCAGGTGGTAGGTAAGCCAACAAGGAGAGGGGCACTGATGGACCTGGTACTAACAAACAGAGGTGGTCTAGTTGGAAACGTGAAGGTTGAGGACAGTCTCGGCTGCAGTAATCGTGAGATGTTGGAGTTCAAGATCCTGCGAGGAGGCAGGGCAAAAAGTAGGACTGCAACCCTGGATTTCAAGGGAGCTATCTTTGACCCCTTCAGGGACCTAATTGGAGGAATCCCCTGGGCCAGGGCCCTAGAAGGAAAGGGAGCCCAAGAGATTTGGCTAATATTCAAGCACCACTTCCTCCAAGCTCAGGATTGGTGCATCCCTACAAGAAAGAAGTCAAGCAAAGGGGGCTGGAGACCTGCGTGGATGGGCAAGGAGCTCTTGGGAAAACTTAAACGGAAGAAGAAAGCATACATGACGTGGAAGAAGGGACAGACCACTTGGAGGGAATATAGGAACAATGTCAGAGAATGCAGGGATGCAATGAGGAAAGCCCAGGCCGAGTTACAATTAAATTTAGCAAGAGACATCAAGGATAACAAGAAGGGCTTCCTCAAATACATCAGCAGCAAAAGGAAGACTAAGGAAAAGGTGGGTGCCTTGGTGGTGGTGGATATAGAGAAGACAGAGTTACTAGGTTCCTTCTTTGCTTCAGTCATCACAGTTAAGACTAGCCCCCCACACACTACCAAGCCCAGATACGAGAGAAAAAAAGCCTGGAGAGAGGAAGACTTTCAGAAATCAAATTCTGATGTTCCACTTTATACACATAAACACATGTAACTGTCACTTTACAGAATGATAAATAATGTTATGTGTTATGTATATAACTTAATATAAGCAGCATATAGAGTTATACAATCATTTGGGTTGGAAAAGACCTTCAAGATTATCAAGTCTAACCATCAACATGACATACTGAGTCCTATCTGACCTACTTCATCTCTTCTCTCTCTGATCTGGAAGTCTTTGCCTATTTTGGCTTTGAAAACTTGGGGGAACCCATTTACCTGCGAAGATGGAAATAAGTTGCTGACTGTGGTCAGTCAAATTGAAAGTAAAATAAGATATTTTAAATGTTTACTTTCCCATGTGACAAGTACAATATAATAGAAACACATTTGATCTTCATATAGAGAAAATAGAGGAGATACGACATCATTTACTGTTAATTGCCTAACTCTTCTTACAGTTAGTACAGAAAACATGAATGGCTTTCAAAAGAAAGTTTACCCTAAGAAATACCTTACATGTCAAGAAGAGTATTCAGAGAAAAATAAATTAAATAAAAGCAAATTGAATTGAATGAAAACATCCTGCACCACATTTTACTTCATCAGAGTTTTGTAATGCATGTACGCTCATTGCTTTGCAATATTGTTCTGATGAACATTTTAATTGTCACTCCAATAGATATTGCAACATCGATCTAACTAGACTTTTAATGTATTATACATAAAACAACAACAACAACAAAAAAACAAACAAAAAACCACAAACAAACAAAAAAACAAACAATACTTTTTCTCTGAGGGAGCTCGGAGCCACCAACTAAATAAGCCTGCTGTCAAGCTTTATCATCAGCTCTTGATATTTATACACCCAGCTCTAAGGAAGTATGTAATATTTCCAAATAACATGCATTAACATTTGTATTCCTGTGATTTTTTATCAATATTTATAACACATATCTTAAATCTCTTAGTGTAGGAGCAAAAGGAGGTAAGCACAAAAAAACTTACGCATTTCTTAAGCAGTTTGACAGTATGAGTAATCTAACTAAGTGGTTTCAAAGAGCATATATAGAGTATTCCCCACAGATGTATCTTAAGTCCAATTCAAAGTTTGCATGTAGCATCTTTTATTAAGCCAAATTTTACTTCTAATATTTCCTTTTAGAATGTCTTAGAGATCCGCCTGTGATCTCACTACTAAAGACAAAAATAAAGAAGTTACTGTAATCACCACACTATGGCTATTGCAAAGTTAG
Source organism: Cygnus olor (assembly GCF_009769625.2). Lineage (NCBI taxonomy): Eukaryota > Metazoa > Chordata > Aves > Anseriformes > Anatidae > Cygnus > Cygnus olor. Next base: position 56,374,245 of record NC_049198.1, read on the forward strand.
TTACAGTTTTAAAATCATTAAACAAAATAAATGGACAATGAATACTAAGATCTAAAAATCTAGTCATGTGATTGACTTACAACTGAAAATGTGTGGCAATGGAATATTATAACTAGTTTTAGGGCCAGTTTTCTTCTAAGTATTTTATAAATAACCTCAATGCAGAACCTTAATGCATGCCAAGTTTGCAAATGATACTAAATTAGGAGGAGCTGTTGATTCCCTAAAGGGACGAGAGGCCTTGCAGAGACGTCTTGACAATCAGAAGGCAATCTAACTGTAGATTAAATTGTGGTGATTGCGCGATCACCAATTGTATGAAATTAAACAAGAGCAAGTGCCAGATTCTGCACCTGGGATGGAGGCAATAGTGGATATATACACAGACTTGGAGATGAGAGGCTGGAGGGCAGCCATGTGGAAAAGGCTGTGGAAAGTCTATGATTCTCTGGTAGACAGTGACAGTAAGATTTGTGAAGACTACTGTAGCTAGAAGAGTCATGATCAAAACCCACTTAAACACACTGGGGTAAAAGAGGAATGAATTTGGGCCTAATGTCTTACATACAGTAAGTTGAATCCCTGGGTAGTTATATACAGGCTGAATTATACACACGCTGAATTTCTCTACTAAACTGAAATCGAAATAAAAAGTTGAGGGTCAATTTGAAAAGAAAAAAAAAAATGTGGAATTTTCATTCTGTAATTCATAGGCTTCCTGACTTATGAATCCTATTTTAAACCTGTTTTTTGATTTTTTTTTGATATTTTTTGATATTTTCTTTAAAACATAAAAATATGATTTCCTACTGCTATCTCAGCCAAAGAATGGATCATGATTACCTGGACCTGTGTGGCCTCATGCAGCTTGGCTTTCATTCAGCATTCATGTTTGTTCTGTTCTGGTCTACAGTTTGTCTTAAGTTTGATTTATCATATTAATTTGTTTTGTAAGAGTTGATCAATTAACTTGAGAAAACTCTGCATAGTGTTGATTCAATCATATAACAAGCATAATAATATAAATCGTACATCAGACATTGATTTTGCCCAACTGCTCAGTAGAATTAGTGTCACTAAAGGATGCAGCCAAGCTGAACTAACATTATTAAGCATTTCTGTAATTTATCTCTTGCTTTAATGAACAGTAAATGATATAATGACCAACAAAATTAATGATAAAATAAACATGCTTGTTAGATTCATTCCACAGAAGTCCAATCAAGACATTTCATTGTAATCAATAATTTGGGACATGTAATAACAAGAAAGCATATCAATATAAAACTGGACTCATTATCATAGAATCATAGAATCACAGAATGCATTAATAGCATTTGAAAAGATATTATGTATCTAGTAATTATATTTTTATTTGTATATATTCTGAGTGTTTCCAGAATTACTGTTGCTAGTGTGAATGTCAATAACTGTTCTGAAAAAAAAATATTAAAATAAAATAAAAATCCAGCATATCTTTAATGCTTGCTTCATTAACTAGAACAGTTTGCAAAAACATAATTTAAGCTTTTCTACATCTATGCTACTGGAAAAGAATTAACAATACAAAAATATTTGAATTATTTCATTTTTAAAGTAATAAAGCTATCAAACTCGTAACTTTTCACTAGCATGATGAAATAGAAACTGAGGTGGCATAAAACAAAATGAACTAGGACAGCTTAGGGGAAGAAAAGTTCAAAAGTACCCCCTGCTTTTTCTTTAACCAGATATGGTTGAATGTTGAAAAATCTTGCTTACTCCTTGATCACTGTAGTTAAAATGCAGTTTGTTACGCCAATATCTGCCATGTGCCTGGTGGCAGGACAAGGGAGAATGGCCTAAAGTTGTGCCAGGAGAGGTTTAGGTTGGATGTTAACTTCTTTACTGAAAGGGTTGTTAGGCATTGGAATAGGCTGCCCAGAGAAATGGTTGAGTCACCATCCCTGGAGGTCTTTAAAAGACGTTTAGATGTAGAGCTTAGAGATATGGTTTAGTGGAGGACTTGTCAGTGTTAGGTCAGAGGTTAGACTAGGTGATCTTGGAGGTCTCTTCCAACCTAAATGATTCTGTGATATGTTAATTACCTGCTCAAAATTCTTACCTTTGCAACAGGTCATATTTTGCTGCCTTCTTCAACATATTTTCTAGCACAACGCAGTTTAAGAACAGAGCAGAGATTCATGGAATCCATGCTCTCATAGGCTGTATTGAGAGTAACTTAAATACAGCATCATTTTTATGCAGTTTAATTTCAGACAGCTACTAGACAGTAATGACAATCCTGAATGTCACAAACTGAATGAGTTAATGAATTATCTTTTTCCATTTGGTTAAGAAATATTGAGTGATTCATGTACCCAAGCAAACTTTATCTGCTCAAGTTTTATATATCAAAAACAATGAATTGTTCTTAGACTGATTAAGATATATATATACTTTAATCTTAAAAAAAAGTTGGACAGTAACTTTACTATATGTGTTGAAAAATAATGAGATGATGTTTTGTACACAAATTTGTACACAAATTTGTACACAAATTTGTACACAAATTACAAAACATTGCCTTTTCTGAGTTTTTTTGTTTGTTTGTTTTAGTAAATGAAGTAATAAAAACTATTTTCTGTATGCTTGAGTTTGAATGTAATACCAAGGTGCTGCTGCTTCTGGGGAGATCTTCAATGCTGAGAGTCATAAAGCAATATTGCCATATGTTTAATCAGATGTAGAGAAAAATCTGTTTCTCTCATATCTGTCATATACTTCTCTAAATCAATCATGTCAACAAGAATGCAGAGGAAAACTTCTGTTCTTCAACAATGTTTTTAACTATGAATTTCCATGTCCAGATGCTATTTCTGACAATAATTTACAATTTTATCATAGCCCATAGTAAAAAGATGCTACATAGATATTTATACAGGTAGCTTATTTATCTTTAAAAAAGCACTATTGTAACTAAATATTGTATTCTCTCTGCACTACCTCTTTTTGTGCCAAAGATATGAAAGATACTAATAGCCAAGTTTGGCTTCAGATTCCACAGCTTGCACAAGCTACAAAATGCATCTCTTGCATAAAATATAAGCAAGCAACAGAAGAGTAGAGGAACTGTAGTCTAGAATCAGAGTAAGAATTTTCTGGAGAACAAATATCTAAATAACAAATGTCCAGGTTTTATCATATCTTGGGTCATATCTTTAAGAGCTTTAAATTAAAATGAGTGCAGCACTACTGGAGTAGTCCCAGTGAGGATCTGTCTGTATCACAAAAGTAAAATCTATCGAAAGTTTCTGGATGTTTGCTTTTGAAATGTTTAGCAGCGATTCTACAAACATACACTACGAGCAATGTTAACTAATGTATCATGACATTACAAAAGAAATGTAATTGGGAAAACATGTAGAAGCGAGGAAATTTCTGACAGGTTATTTTCCTCTGTGCTTTAGGTCTTTTATAAATTTATATCTTCTGCTGCATAATTGTGTATCAGATTGATGTACTCCAAACTGGAGTAACATATCAGCAAATTGTGCCTGACTGATCTGGTTGTTTGATGGAGTGACTGCATCACTTAACAAGGGAAGACCAGCCATTAGTAATAGTCTTTACCTGGACTTCTTTCAGGCCTTTGACAGTCTCACATGATCTCTAAACTGGTGAGAGAGATGGATTTGAAGGGTGGATTATTCAGTGGATAAAGAATGGGCTGAGTGGCCTCAGCCAGAGACTTGCGGTCAGTGGTTGTATGTCCCAGTGGAGGCGGATAATTAGTTGTGTCCCTCTGGAGTCTGTCCTTGGGACGGTTAATGTTTAATGTCTTTATCAATAACATACAGAAGGAATGAGTGCACCCTCCGCAAGTTTGTAGATGACACCAAGGGGTCCAAAGGGACCTAGACAAGCTTGAGAAATGGGTCCACATGAATCTAATTAATGTTCAACAAGATCAAGTGCAAGACGATGCACCTGGGGCAGAGCAATCCCATACATAAATACAGACAGGGAGAAGAACTTATTGACTGCCTTGTTGTGTTTTGAGGCCCGTTTGTTTCTGGAAATAGCCCACCCGCAGTCAGCTGGTCCCTGCAGCTGCCCCAGGTATGCAGCGGAGGGGGTGTGGGCGCTGCAGGGCCTCCCAGGGCACACGGAGCAGCTCCGGGGCACTCGCTGGGCCCAGCAGCACCCTGACCGTCCCCGTGCTCCTGCGGCACATCCAGCCCTTGGATTAGGCAGATGTCTGCAGAGGCATCGGCTCCTGGGAATTATTCCGCCTGCTTTAATACCGCTGTGTGCTGTCAGGGCAAGGTAATGGCTCTCGCTCTGCAGCGAGGCTCCCTCCCTCCCTGCCTCCCTCTTTCCCCGTCAGATCGGGAAGCCAGGGAGAGATGACTCCAGCTGCTTAGCAGCCTTGCAGAGAAGGTGGACAAAAAGCTTGACATGAGCCAGTAGTGTGCACTTGCAGCCCAGAAGGCCAGCTGCATTCTGGGCTGCATCAGAAGAAGTGTGGCCAGCAGGTCAAGGGAGGTGATTGTCCCCTCTAATCTGCCCTCATGATGCCACTCTTGGCGTACTGTATCCAGATCTGGGGGTCCCAGTATAAGAAAGACGTGGATCTGATTGAGTGCATCCAGAGGAGCACCACGAGGATGATTAGAGGACTAGAGAACATCTCCTATGAGGACAGGCTGAGAGAACTAGGGATATTCAGCCTGGAGAAGTCTCCAGAGAGATCTTATTGTGGCCTTTCAGTACTTAAAGGGGCCTTATAAAAAAAGGTGGAAAGTAACTTTTTACATGGGCAGATAGTGATAGGGCAAGAGGGAATGGATTTAAACTAAAAGAGGGAAGATTTAGATTAGATGTTAGGAGGAAATTCTTCACTCAGAGGGTGGTGAGTCACTGGAACAGGTTGCCCAGGGAAGCTGTGGATGCCCCATTCCTGGAAGTGTTCAAGACAAGGTTGGATGGGGGCCTGGGCAACCTGATCTAGTGGGTGGCATCCCTGCCTGTGGTCGGGGGATTGGAATTAGATGATCTTTGAGGCCTGTTCCAACTCAAGGCATTTGTTGATATTCTAGGATATCTATGAATATCATAGCACTTAATGTTGTCTATAACATTGTCAAAATATCAAAATCTTTTTTTTTTTTTTTTTCAATGTGATTCTGTGCACATTTATTATTTCCTCTGATTTCTACTCTGATATAAAGTCTTAACCTAGCACTGTGGCTTTGTTGTTGGATCAGATGTTTGGTGTATATTGAAGTATTACTTTCCAGTTTGTGCTCTATGATTTCTACTTGCACTGAAACTGATTTTGACTTCCGTAAGTTTTACACAACAATGTATCATTGAATCAACAGGACTTCATCCACCTAAAAGGTAATTATATAAAAGATAAACATGTTTAACAGCACTTCTTGAGCTAACTTTTGCATTATTACATGCATCATTCTAAATATGCACCAGTGATATGCAGTAAAATGAATATTATTTCTCATTAATTCCGTTTTTTTAAGTGAAATGTAAAGCAACCGTTCTCACTATTTTTGACTTTATATATACTGTGTATTTTTACAGTCATTTGCCTACACATATTAGACTTGATTAGTATGTTTCAACCATACATTATCCTTAATTATGTGAAAAAAAAAATCACATATATATTTTCAGTTTGTGTGCTAAGAAAAAAGCAGATATAGAAGAAACATTCTTCTAATTTGCATGTGCTAATTTTCAGAATACTAATTCTATTTTTTAAACAACTAATTTAATATTTTGCTGAAGATGTGACATTAGTTCTAATTACTTACATTAAGTCATTTTCAGATGACAAGGTTTAATAATATTTCTTCTAGATCTGTTGAGAAAAGTTTAACTATAATGAATATCTTTGTGCATTGTTGATTAACCTCTGTTACATCAACATATGCTCAGTTTGTTCTTCATTTTACTCCCTCAGACACAGGACTTGTGTTTAATATCTCTTGTTTTACCTCGGTTGTTAATGAAAAACATTGGGTGTTCCCTTCACTATACTGAGTGCAAACTCACACACAAAAAAATATCATAGGTGAACTCCTTATGAACAATTCTAATTGCTTAGGAACAGTGTTTGAAAATCTCAAGTGATTTCCCATTATTATAATGAATAGCATAAACTGTAATTTTTCATAGTAATTAACTTGTGTCAGCACCATTATTTTTCATTAATTATAAATGAAAAAGAATGAAAGATTACCCATAGGAACAGATGTGTGAAATTGTCTCTAAGATTCTCTTCTAGCTTTTTTTCTTCTTTCCTCCAACAAATTATATTGAGAACAGGATCCAGCCATGCAAGAATGCAGATCATCAAAACTGTCCAGGAGAGACTGGGGGAAAAAAAAAAAAAGAAAAAAAAAAAAAAAAAGGGACATTTAATAAGGTTGTTGTCTGTGAAGTCTAATATTTTAATGAAAAATCTAATTACTGGCAAATGAGGCAAACAGCACAAAATTTGAAACATTTTGTAGCTTACAGCTGTAAGAATTTAGGAAAACTAATCTGACAGTAAAGCTCAGTGTTTTATAATAAATGGAAAAGTCTAATTGCATTGTTTGAAGCAATATGTCCCAGTTGAACAAAATTAAAGACAAGTTCATGAAATATTTCCTGGCTTCTTAAACATTTGTTTTGTTTTGTTTTGTTTGTTTTTTGTTCGTTTTTGTTTTTGTTTTGTTTTGTTTTCAGTGAGGTCAGTGGAGAAGATGAAGGAAAATAAAGTTTACGTGTTTTCTCTGTCGTTTGCACATTTTCCACTCATCCCTTATGTTCACAGAATACACAACAGAAAAAGTCAATTTTGATTTCTAATGAGTTCAGCTGAATTAACATAAAGTTTTACAAAAGAATATACAAACTTCAATCCTGTATACTTTCACTTACTACTATATGAACATCTAAACTATTGATAACGTTTTTTTTTTTGTTGTTTTTGTTTTTTTTTTTTGTTTTGTTTTGTTTTGTTTTGTTTTGTTTTGTTTTTTCCTTATTATAAAAGAATGCTGGAAAGATTAAGGAGTTCATATGGATGTCATCTGGTCCATTTTCCTGCACAAAACAAAGTTAGAGAAAGTAGTAATTAAGGTTATTGAGGACCTCATACAGTTGAGTTTTGAATATATTCAAGGATGGGAATTGCACATTTCTGGGGAACCTGTGCCAGTACTTAACTTAAATTTTATAAATATCATACACAATTTATCATTAAAAACAATACAAACCAAAAATAACTGTAGATTATTGTAGAAGACACTGCTTAGAATATTTTTAGTAGTAATTAACTGGATACATTATTAAAGTGTTTCTTAATCTCTTGCAAAGAAAACAATGAAGAAAATAATGTTATAAGAATAATGGTAATATATTGCAGGTAGGTATGTATTTTCTTAGAATTTTAAAACTTCAATTAAAAATGAGATAATTTTTACAGCAATGCTTCATAGACTTACTACATATGTTTATCTAGAATCTAAAACATAAGGTTAAATTACCATATAGTCTATTTTAAAAATGCTGTAATTAGTAAAAAGAAATGGGTCAAGGCTATCATTACATATATATGCATTAATGAATATATATAATATATATGCATTAATATACATTAATGGATGTATATTTACATGTATAGTGAATGTGTATATGTCCCTGAATATATATAGAAAACATCTATATATTGAACTTATTGTCATTCTCCTAAGGGTAGAAAAGTTACAGCAGAAGTTCTTTGCAGCTTGGTAGTTTCTCTCTAAGAGCATTCAGTAGTGGATAACCTAAGTTAGAGCATGAAGGAGACAACTCTATGGAACTGGCTTTCTTTCCCAAAGCTTTTGACAATTTGGCACAAGGACTTACTGATACAGAAAAGCTTAAAACACTTTAATAAGATTTTCAGCCTTCCAGCTCTAAAATTTATGCTTGAAATAGATTGAAAGTAAACACTACAAAGTAAATGTAATACATAGGTGACTAATTTTGCAATGTAGAGAACATTTCCTGTACAATATCCATTGTAACAAACTATCAGTCACTGTGTAGGATACTTTTCTTAGTGAAGCATTTTATAAAATTGTTTCAAGTATTTACACAATTCTTTTACAAAACATTAGTGTTTTATTTAGCTTCTGTTCTTCTGTTGTTGTTTCTTCAAGGGTTTTGAATAAAAAAGGCCAAAAATCTCATTAGTTGGAATATATGTTTGAAAATGGAGGCAAGATATGTCAGGGAATTTTCAATAAATCTGTGCAATATTCAAGATAAATGATCAGATCTCACAATTTGAGCTTCTCAAGGTTCACTGCCCTTTTTTGAAACATTGTGAATCTTATGAAACTCTTCACGTAAATAAAGAATCTTAAGTGGGAACTATTTCAAATATGTTTTTTTTTTTTTGATTAAAAAAAAAAGTTAATTTCAAAACTGAATAATAATTATCTTAGAAATTATATATTAATTGAGGAAAGAAAAAGTTTGTAAGGATTAAGAATAGCATTAAAGTATCACAATCTGTCTTTTCTATGTGATATAATAAGTGTTTTACTTCAATTTCCACCTGAATAACATTTCTTTCCCAAGATACATATTCACCTTAGGTTCAGAGATGTGCCTAATTTCCCTTAAGTAACTCCAATTATCAGATATCTTTTGACATGAAATAAAAATTCTTTCACTCCCAAAATTCTATCAGTGTAAACCCATATGGGGAAATTCAGGAGACCTATTTTAAGTCAGAACTGTGAGGAAGAAAACAGTGATGTGAAAGATCTGATTGGGTAGAAACTGGAGGGGATGGTGCTCCTGATTACTCTGCAACATTTGCTGCCACGATTATTTTCCATCCTTCTGAAAAGATAAGTAGTAACAATTGACCTCTGAGTAGCCATGGACTCCTTCCATACATATGGAAATTTGTGAACTGCTGTGTTAAGAAACGGTTGGAACAGTATAATGGTGTCTTAGATCACAGTTTCTATTCACCATGAAAACAAAAGCATTTTGTTCCTCCAAATCTCTCTTGTCAGTAAGAGGATAGAGTTTTCCTTAACTTTTGGTGATAACCATTTGAATCACATTCTAGGAGACAGCGAGTATACATTTTCATATGGCAAGACATGAAATACGGAGAAAAACAAATTTATTCATTAATCAGAACTACATGTAAAGTACAATTTTATGATCAAAGTAAGGAAAAGAAATTGTTACATTCTAAAAATGAGCCATCTTGCCTGCAACAAAATGACTAAATCCTGAAATCTGGAAGGACTGGAAACAAATATATTTGTAAATATAATTAACGTAAATGTTTTCTTTCAATGACAGATCACTTGCAGAGAGGAATCAAAGCAAAATAACTTGCTGATGGTTTTAATATAATACATGAGCTCTTAACTTAAGAATAGGAGCAAAAATACTAAGAAGAATGAAGAGTTCTTGGTTGTTAGTGTTTTGATCATGTAATGCTTTCCAGGTCAGTAAGAAGTCTCCAATCACATTCAGAATATTGAATCATGTTTTAATATTTAATCATTCATAAAGCAATAAAAAACTGAGAAACTAGAGATTTATTGTATTGTATATGCCGCAAAGTTTCCTAGTGTTTTCTAGCTGACCTACAATTTTCTTTACTACTCTTCATTCCAGTCAATCTCTTGTAAATAAACTACATATTTTTATATTGATTTTTTTTTGTTTATTATTTTATAGTCAACATTATTCAACACCAGAATGATGATGCAACAATAAAGAAATAGCTTTTCTGCATACAACTTCAGTATTATGCGATATACTATATTTTGTTTGAAAACAAGCAACATTACTGCAAAATCATTTGTGCTTTGAGTAAATTTGCTACAAAGAAACCAGAATAGTATGACATCTATTCCTATTATTGCTTAAGTCTCAATTGCATCTGAGAACATTATGTAACCAAAAATTCTTACATAAATAGTACTATGAGGCAATCAGAAAAATAATCACTTAGGTAATGAGGAAATACATTGCAATTATGACATTATTATATGCTAAATAAGACTGTATCAAACAATTACAAAAATTAAAATCTCCCTACAAATACTACAAGGAAGAAATTTTTGAACATTGTATATCAACATTGAAATAATTAATTTGACCTTACGGTTGTGGTTGTAGTTCTGTTTGTTTAAACCCAGATAATCATATGTAACTATTGTGGTTTCTACTTGCTGAGAACTTGGGTTCTCAATAAATACATTCCCTTTTTCATTCAGGAATTCCTTGCAAAAATAAGTTGATATTAATGATACTTCCTGATTCATTGTCAAGTTTTAATTTTCCCAGCTGACTGGGGGAAGGGTGGATCTAGCATCATCTATGTAGTCCATGTATATAAGGTCTAAATTTCCCAGCAGCCTTAATCAAGGCATTTAAAGAGGCTTTATAATCCTCATATTGATTATATATAAATATATCAATTCTCTCATTGGACTTCATTTAATCAAAAGTCTTTTTTTTTTTTTTAAATACTTGCAATAAAAGAAACAGTGATGTGGAAATGATACAAATTCATTGAAGTTCTTGTGAGACATCCTCTATTTTGAAGTATATGTTTAGTTATCCTTTTTTTTTTTTTTTTTCCCCGTTAAAATGTATGCCAAAACCATTCTAACATGTTCAAAATAGACCGATATTGTTTACTACCAATAAAGAATCCTTCTACTTCTAAAAGGAAATATAAACTATAACCACATGCATCAGCTAGGGTTGTTAGGTGCACAGACATTATATACTGTGTCTTGAGTTTTGAAAATTACTGTTGCGTAATATTGCTCCTATTAACATAGTATTGTGTGCTAAATTTAATTCAGTGTTTCACAGTGCTGTAGAACATTTGAAAGCAGACAAAAAGGTATCAACTACTTATTTTTAACATGGTTTTGCTTTCTTTACTTGAACAAATGACTCACATTATTATTCTTAATTTATAAAGTCCCAGAGGAGTTACTACATTGTATTATCTGTAGCACAAATATATAAATAATAGCAATATATAAATAATAGCAAAAACAATTTGCTCTTCAAGTCTTTTTCAGCTGCAACGTTCTAGTATCCTAGTTTTTAATAAAAGGTATCTATCAGGGGAGAGCTACTGCTTACAATCTCTGTGACCCTATATGTTTTTGTGGTCTTGATAGACCCATCTACCAGTAGAACTAATGCTAAACTAAACAGGTGAAAACAAATCCTAAACTTAAACACTTTTGATTTCTTTTGGAGCTAAGAAATTAGTGTAATGTCTCTATCTGTATAAAGAAACTTGGCATCAAGAAAGAAATGGAAAAATTTTGTTTGAAATTTTCAAAAATAAGAGAAAAAAAAAAAAGGTCAGGAATAACTAATGGAGTGGGGGGTGGAGGGGGAGTAGCAGGCAGGGGGCTCTCCTTGTGAAAACATCTGTCCTCCCGAACAATGGCTATATGATCACGCAGCATGGCCCTTATTCAAGGATGTGGTAAAGCATCACTAGTAAGTGGGAAGTAGAGAGCAATTTCTTTCCTCTGTGCTTCCACATAGTCTCTCTCTTTTTTTTTTTTTTTTCCCTTTTCTCTTTTCCACTTTCCTTTTTCACTTAAGTTAAATTATTTAATTAATAATAATTTTCCCTTAATAATTATTTTTCCTTTAATTAATTTATCCTTATCTCAACCTGTGAGTTGTTTTTCTTTTCTTTTCTTTTCTCTTTTCCTTTCCTTTTTTCTCTTTTCTTTTCTTTTCTTTTCTTTTCTTTTATTTTCTTTTATTTTCTTTTCTTTTCTTTTCTTTTCTTTTCTTTTCTTTTATTTTTTCTTTTCTTCTTTTATTTTCTTTTTCTTTTTCTTTTTCTTTTTCTTTTTCTTTTCTTTTTCTTTTCTTTTCTTTTCTTTTCTTCTGTACTCTTCTGAGAAGGGGGAGTGAGAGAGCAGTCATGGTGGAGTTCAGCTGCTTAGCAAGGTAAAACCACCACACACACCCCCTGCTGTAGGCAGGGATGCCACTCACTAGATCAGGTCAGACAAGGCCCCATCTAGCCTGGCCTTGAATACTTCCAGGGATGGGGCATCCCCAACTTCTCTTGGTAACCTGTTCTAGTGCCTCATTACCCTTAAAATGAATAATTTCCTACTAATGTCTAATCTAAATCTATTCTCTTCTAGTTTAAGACCAATCTCCCTTGTCCTGTCATTATCTACCTTAGTAAAGAGTCCCTCTCTGTCCTTTTTATAAGACCCCTTTAGGTACTGGAGTGTTGCAATGAGGTCTCCCTGGAGCCTTCTCTTCTCCAGGTTGAACAACCCCAACTCCCTCAGCCTTTCTTCATAGGAGAGTTGCTCTAGCCCTCTGATCATCTTTGTAGCCCACCTTTGGACTTGCTTTAACAGGTCCACATCTTTCTTGTGATGGGGCCCCCAAAGCTGGATGGTCCTGGAGCTGGAGCTCCTCTCCAGGTGGAGCCTTGCAAGGACAGAGTAGAGGGGAACAATCACCTCCCTTGACCTGCTGGTCACAACCCTTTTGATGCAGCCCAGGATGCAAGCATACACTGCTGGTTCATGTCAAGCTTTTTGTTCACCAGAACCACCAAGACCTAGAACAGACCCCTGAGGGACACTGCTCATCACCATTTTCCACCTGGACATAGAACTATTAACCATTAATTAGCTCTTTAGGTGTGTCCATTGAGCCAATTCCTTATCCACCAGATGGTCCACCCATCAAATCCATCTCTCTCTAATTTGGAGACCAGGATGTCGTGTGGAACCGTGTCAAAAGCCTTACAGAAATCCAAGTAGATGACGTTGGTCGGTCTTCCCTTGCGGACTGATGCAGTCACTCCGCTGTAGAAGGCCACCTGATTGGTCAGGCAATATTTGCCCCTGGTGAAGCCATGATGGCGCTCTCAGATCACTTTGACCTTCATGTGCCTTAACATTGTCTTTGGGAGGATCCTTTCTATGATCTGGCCAGGCACAGAGGTGAGGCTCACTGATCTGTAGTTCCCTGGGTCCTCCTTTCTACCCTTTTAAAAAATGGGAGTGAAGTTTCCCTTTTTCCAGTCACTGGGGACTACGTTTGACTGCCAGGACTTTTCAAATATGATAGAGAGAAGTTTGGTAACTCCATCAGCCAGTTGCCTCAGGACCCTTGGATACATGTCATTAGGTCCCATAGACTTGTAGTTGTTAAATTGCATCAGGAGATCCTGAGCTTTTTCTTCGCTTACAGTGGGAGGGGCTCTGCTCCCCCAGACCCCGCCTAGAGGTTCAGGGACTCTAGAGAAGTGGGAAGCCTTAACACCAGTGAAGACCAAGGCAAAGTTAAGTATCTCTTCCTTCTCCACATCTGTTACCAGTTCTCTGTCTTAATTTGTCAAAGGCGATATACTGTCCTCAGTCTTTCTTTTGCAGCCAATGTACCTGTAGAACCCCTTCTTCTTAATCTTTGCATCCCTTAGTTCTGTCAGTGCCTTGGCTTTTCTGATCCCATCCCTATGCATCTGGACAGTGTTTCTGTACAAATATACCTCTGTACATTTGAAGGAGGTTGTGGGATTGAGCAAAACTTATTACAGTATGTTTTAAGGGGACTGTGAAAACATGTAAAACTTATTACAGGGTGTTTAAGAGAAGAGCCAAAGTTGGGAAAAAAAAAAAAAAAAAAAAAGAGGAATTGAAGTGGACTGGGGAGGAAAATGAGAAGGAAGGGGGTTAAAAAGGGCAGGCTGTGAGCGGACATCCTGCTGGTCAGTCTGCTTTCTGTGCAAGACATTTACTATATTACTGTAGTCTACTCTACTTTCTTGTTAAACCCTCCTTGCTGATTTTGGAGTGAGCCTACAGTCTGTTCTGTATGTCTATGGGTGTGAATGACTAGTGAACTTCAATCTATATCAGCCAGCAAAGAGGAGGGATGCTGCACCTGGAAATAGCCAATGTCTGAACTGGTGACTGGGCAAGGGGTAACTCAGCACAGTAATCATACAGACTTTAAGTTGTTATGGAGGGATCAGTGAATATTTATGTGTGTGTGAATAAAGAGAAGGAAGATATATGTGTTTCAGTAGGAAACACCATCCAGAAAGAAGAAGTAGGACTGGACCAAACTGTCTGAGTTTAGGTTTCCCTGAATGCTGGTGAAATTCTGTGCTTTCTTCTGGTCTGTGCATGGCCATGGATGTGGTAACACCTCTGGGACTACTCCACCTTGCACACCAGAATAGCAGGAAGTATGGAAGTACACTGGGAGGATATCTCCCCTCTGTCCTAGTATCTGTCAGAGTTTTCTACTGTTAACCATTAATGTTTCTGATCTGTGGATGTCAACTTCTTCCCCAAAAGAAACTGATGTGTAAAGAGTTTTAGATTTAGTACAAAAGATCTTCCCTACTTTTATGTAGAAGTCTACCATGGATATTTCTAAACAGAAGGAAAAGTAGTAAAAAAAATGTAGAAGAATATGGAAAGATTACTTCAAGACACCACAAGTAAAGTCACCATTAGTTGAATTGCCATTAGCAATAATTGTTTCTGAGATCAATTAAATGCATTTTAATTCCTTCTAACACTCCTTCTCCATCTTCTTAAACACTCTGGAAATTATTGAGTTCTGTTGACTTTAAATTCTACTTTAATTGTTGCTGCTTGAGATTGCTCCAAGTTCTCATGTAGTAGCAAATACGTGGTTATCAAAGTTTCTGTATACCTAACCCTGTTTTTCCAAATGAAGAGCAAAAAATATTTTTTTATATCCCATCTTTCATTGCATTTTGATTAATAATTTTAGTATACTCTTGTTATGTTGCAGTGATATATATATATATGTATATATTTGGCTTGAGAGTGATATAATTCCTTTTGATTCTAATTGGTTGTAGTGTTGTCTTCAATAGTTCTATGTTTTCATTTTGTTTGCCTTGATTTCCAAGTTAACTGTTTGTTTACTGCTGTCATACATACCTGTCTGTTTTTGCTAATGGCATTTACTCTTGTTAATTGAATGTTCCCAAGTAGCTGTAAACCCAGATATTTATTTTTATTTTCCACATTATTGTTTAATTACATTTTAGAACAGATCTCATACTTTGTTGCTAAAATGAAGACATGAATCATAGTCATTAATTGATTTCCATTATGTTTCTCCAAAGTTATCATGTTGGACTACACCAATTTTGTCTGTACAAATAACATAATAACCTGCCATCTGTAAAAATGAGTAAGCAATTAAAAATGTGGTGGAATCAAAACAGGTAGGAAAGACCTTCATCAAATTATTTTAATGGCAGTATAATAAAAATCAGTTAGAAAAATAGTATAAAAGAAATCATTCTATTACATGCATTCAATACTTCGATGACTGTTCTAATCCTTCTCTTAGCTAGTTGTCAGTTTTACCATCAAAGTTGTCATTCTACCCTCTGTTGAACTGTTCTCTTCATGATTAGAGACATCAAAATCTGGGTTCAGCTCTTTACCACATTGCTAAATTATACACAATTTATTTAGCAGCTACTGTAATTAGTGTATCTTAATTTGAGCTATTGAGTTTCACATATAAGATTTATAATTGCAAGATCAATTTGCTAGCTAATTTCACCAGTAGGAATTTTGATTGTGGAAGATTAAAATAGCATTTTTAAATGACCATGGTAAAGAGGAGTGTATAAGTCCACCTCCAGTTTAAAGAAGCGCACCTCTTTACACCTTACATTACACTATTTACATTTACACAGAAATATTTATAAGGCACTAGGGACAGAAGAAACCCACTGGTCAAAACCAGGAGAACTGATTCAGAGGATGTATTTCAGTATGTGTGCACACATTTATGTCAGTATCTGTACGCAATTTTCAGTAAATAAGTTTCTTACTTCCTAAGACTTGTTTATTTATCTATTTATTTATTTATTTATTTTCCAGAAGAATAGATCTCCATGCTAGCAACATATGGAAATGACAATGAAAACAAAATTACATTTAACAAAATACCTCAAGAAGTTCAACTTTGTGTTGAGAAGTTTTCTGCTTTTATAGAGACCTACAGGACAGTTTTAAACAAATAATTTTTAGAGACTTTGTAACCTTCACAAGCTCCTGCATTGTGGAAATGACACATTTTAATGAACTTTTCTTCAAAACAGATCATGGGCTTTGGAGAGAACACTAATCAGTCCATGCATTTTGGCTGTACCTATGGCCGATGAAGTTCTTGTAACAGCAGCCCTGTCTCTATAAGGAGAAAAAAAAAAAAAAAAAAAAAAAAAAAGTACGTCAAATCTGAGTAGCAAGTGCAGGTTCATTATCCATTATCTAGTATTGTGCCTTTCCCTTCCAGGGTAGGGAACCAATTTATTTTTACTAAAGTTAAACTCTGAAGTTTGATACCTACATGAACTAAGCAATTGGTAGAAGCAATTAGAGGGAAAGTTGTACAGGCTACAATAATCTAACAATCAGAGAACAGAGAAAGGAACAGGGGAGAAGGAAAGTGGAAAAGAAGAGACAAAAACGAGCAAAATGCCCGAGCCCATGAAGTCCAGGAAGGGGATTAGTCTTACAGAGAGAAACATTTCTATGCAGACAAAAGGATTGTTTCCTTTACAAGCTGCCGACATTTAAACTTGCAGAAACATTTAGACCACATATCAGAATTCCCTTCTGGAGCATATGCTGTATATGGTCCATTGCAGAGGACTCTGCAGCCTCTCCACAGTTTTTTGCAGAGAAGCCAGGACCAGGACAGAAAATTCCAACCTGCAGTTAGTTCCCCACCACCTCTTAAATCAAGCATATACATGCAAAGCTTTGTGCATCCAGGTACACAGACAATTCAGAAGAATCTAAAAGTTTTTTTTTTTTTTTTTTCCTAAATATTGTTTGAATATGCTTGTGTATTAATGCTTTAAATATGCTTTTTTATTAATTTTTTTTTTTTTTGGGTAACTCCATTGCCAAAAGGAGAAAAAAAAAAAAAAGTAATTTCTCCCAGTTGGATTGTTGGATTTTGAATGAAACATTTATTTTATTTATTCATGCACACTGAACTTTTCTTCTATTAAGGGTAAGGGATACAAATGCATTTTGACTTTGAGCCTTTTTGAAAAAAAACAAACATAAACAAAAAAAATTTTTGAGTCATTTGGAATATGATCATTATAATGATATGTTTTAATATAAAATAATAATTATTTCTATTAATAATAATAATAAATCAGAGTGGGAAATTCTATAAAATCTGTTCAACACCATTATTAATTCGACATCAGACTTTATTAGGAGCGCATAGCCACAAGATGAGCAAAAAATGAAAATACTTGCATCTTAGTTCACAGAGTTAAGTACTTTTAAGTACTGGAGAGGTCTAAAGACAGGATGGTTACCGACTAAATGAGACCAGACTTTTCCTCAGAGAAGCTTAAAATGGACACTTTACTCTCACTTCATCTAGTTCACAAACTGCATGGGAAATTAATAACACTGTTATCCTTCAAAAAGCAGGAAAAAAAATAATCTCAAAACTAATGAAAGAAAATATGTAAGACATCCAGGAAAACAAAAAGGTCTGAAAAAGTCATAGAAAGAGCAAACCTTGTCACTTTTCATAAAGATTGAAAATAGGTTAATAGCAGGCACCACTGCTGCTCTAAGTCTTGGATGACGTAAGTTTTTTACGGTTAGACTTTTTTTTTTTAATATTATTATTATTAATTTATTTTTTTTTGGTGGTAAACCAACAGATATTTCCACTGCATAAAATAGCACTGTACCAGAATGACATCAGCATAGTTTCAGGTTTTCTAGATATAAAGCAATGCTAGCATTTGACCACTACAATAGGAGCTTCGTAAAGAACCAAAACGCGAAGGTACATTAAGTGGTAGATAAATCATGAATCCAGAGATGTTGTGGTACACAAATTAGCTCTTTCTTTCCTCTCAGTGAGTTGTTAATTTTGAAATGCCATACCCTGTAACTATTTAATTATTGTTAACTTTCACCAGGAATAACTCATTATCAAAAAATTCTTGTATCCATCAAAATAACAGAAATCCTCCTATGTCTGTTCCCTCCTATGTCTGTCTAATTAAACTTCAGATTCCACTCAGAAGACTATTCAGCTACTGTATGTAATATGTAATTCAACAAAAATATGAAGAAAGAGGAATCTTAAGATTTAATGGAATCAAATATTGCAAAGGCACAACCTCCACTATCAAAGTTTTTTCTGTCTGCAGGAGAAATTTGAGTCATTTGCAGTGGGCTGCTGCAGACTGCAGGGCTCATAACAAAGAATTCAGATTAGTTGTTTTGCTGCAGAAAACTTGAGGGTCTTGATTGTAATGTGTGTTGACTACAGTACAAATAAATCTTTTCTATGATCATGACTAACACTTCTGTGGAAGAAAAAATGCTAGATGGTGTTTATATCCTTGGCACAATATGAAGAGTGTGATTAAGATAAGATTCTCTGTGGGTAAGTAGAGCAAGAGAATTAAATATATATATATTTATTTATTTATTTTTTACAACTGGAGATGCAATAAACTACCTGCACACTAAAGTATTAAAGACTGTTATCAGTTTAACTTAACAGCAAAGAAAGTATATGCATTCCATACTTTTCTTATAGTAATCCTATTTAAAAGACCTTTTTTTTTCTCTTTCTGTGGTCTGTAAGGCACCTGCCACCTTGCCATCTAACACCTAACATCTAACACCTTTCCTGTTTACAAGAGGCACTATCACCTCTGCCAGTTAGTGTAAAATAGCAGTGTTTATTTGTGATACATAAAAAATCCCAGCTTAAATCAACGAGGGCTTTTCCATTAAATTGGAAAAGAAGATCAAGATTTTAAACAAGAGGAAATTATAAATGTACAAAAGAATAGAGAATTATTTATAACATAGCAAATATAGCAAAAATACCAGACAAAAATGGCTTTATCTCCTTTTTCTATGTAAATGCATGGTTGTGACTTAAAGGAATTCTTGCATGCGTGAGGCTGGGCAGAAATATGCCACAGCATATGCTACTCATCCAAGGAAAACCACCATCCTCTTCAGAAGTTGGACAGAGATGCAAGAAGCATATTTGCAGCTACAGGGAGCAGGAGGACAACCTGTTACTCATAGCTCTCCACAAAGTGAACAGTTGGGGGACCAGGACACCAGAGTGTATGGGGCACAGCAGTCAGCCTAAGTTTACCTAAATCCTCTCTGGAACCACTTACCTCTGGAAGTGCTGAAGTTTAGAGGGGCTAGAACATAAACACTGCCTACAGCAATTCTCCTACCTGTCCATGGGCCCTATAGGGCTGTACCATACATCTTGTCCCAGCTTTGGACTATTGCTGTGTCCACAGAGGTGCATGATACCCAGAGAAGGCGCTGAACTGGCTGTCCTGCTCCCTGGTCCCCAAGATCTTTCTGCCTTACTGTAACATACAGTAATTCCCTGTGTAAAGTAAAAATGGAAAAAGTGCAATATTATCCCGATTGTGTGTGGAGGTTTCACACTTATGGGTAGCTAAGCTCCAGCAAGTCACTCTCTCACTCCTCCTCCTCAAAAGAAAAGGGGAGAAGATACAATGAAAAAAAGCTCATGGGTTGAGATAAGGACAAAGAGATCACTCACCAATTACTGCCATGGGCAAAACAGACTCAGCCCCAACATGGGGCACGAAGGGTTGAGTTATCGACAGATTTGACCAGAGTGTGTTAAACTAAAATTGGTATAAGTATTCGACCTGCTTAATAGTTGCTAGTCACAATGTTGATTGCCTTAATCTCAAGTCTGCTGTGCCTGTTTCCCAAATTGAGTTTTATAGCACGTTACTTTCTGTATGTGCTCCCTGTCATGCTGTTTATCCTTTCCGGGCCCTGGTTTAAGATTGTTATGGTACTGTGTGGTGTAATGATGGCTTATGAAATGATGAGATTTCTGGTCATGACTCTAACCTGGTATTTGTACTCAGCACTGTCATCGACTCTATACTTCGGAAACCATATCTCAGAAACTATTAGCAATTACACCTATTGCCTTTTTTCATCAGGGAGTCAATCTGTGGAGGGGACAGGGGAAGATATTTTTTTCCTACCTGTTCACTCTCCCTTCCTCCTTCACCACCCTCTTATCCCCCGAGCTAATTACGGTAGCTCTCCAAGATGTTGAATATCCTTGGGATACTCAGACCAGCATGTTCCTGTTGTTATGTCTCCTGAATGCGCTTCAGGTTTTGTTTAAGGTTAAACAACTACTTAGGAATCTCATCTGGAGATCTGTCTTGAGGCGGGATAGTTGCCAGTGGCAGGGAGTGTGGGAGGATATGGGCAGGTTTCTAGAGCAGTGGGCACCTCCAGTGTTTTGGACATTCACCCCTGAACAACTGCAAAATCCTAAAAAACTGGTAGAATGCTTGAAAAAAAGGTGTCATGACTCTGGCAGTTCCAAGGTGACACAAATCACTGTGGCGTGCTAGGGTCTGGCTTGTGCCTATCGAGCTGTAATTGATGCTACTATCAACCTAGTGACAGACCCTGCGGCCGTTCCAGTTCCAGCTCCCGCAGCCGTTCCAGCCCCACGCTGGGCGCCAAATGAACTGTTGTGGTTTAGCCCGGCTGGCAGCTAAACACCGCACAGCTGTTTGCTCACCTTCTCCCCTCCCTCTCCGGGATGGGGGAGAGAAACGGGAAAGTGAAGTCTGTGAGTTGAGATAAAGACAGTTTATTAAGACAGGGAAAATAATAACAGCAATAATAATAATAATAGTATTATTAATAATAATGTGTACGAAATAAGTGATGCACAATGCAATTGCTCACCACCCGTTGACCAATGCCCACCCTATCCGCGAGCAGCCGCCCCCCCCCCCCCCCCCCCCCAGCTAGCCATTCCTATATATTGTTCAGCATGACGTCAGATGGTATGGAATACCCCTTTGGCCAGTTTGGGTCAGCTGTCCTGGGTCTGTCCCCTCCCAGCTCCTGCTGCATCCCTAGCCTGCTCGCTAGCAGGACAGAGCGAGAAGCTAAGTCCTTGGCTTGGTGTAAGCACTGCTCTACAACAATTAAAACATCAGCATGTTATCAGCGCTCTTCTCATCCTAATCCAAAACATAGCACCCTGCCAGCTACTAGGAGGAAAATTAACTCTGTCCTAACTGAAACCAGGACACATCCTCAGAAATATCTTACAGGAATGATATAACTAGGGATACAAGGATTACTTACCTGCTTATCTAATTTCTCAACTGAAAACAAAGATGACAATGAAGGCTTCTCCGAACTGTAAGCTTTAGAGTTACTTTCTGTAAACTTTAGGCAGGCCCTCTACATCCAGAATATATATCAGAATTCTAACTGATGGAATGGATACTGTTATATGTAATGTCCACTCAGAGTTGCACCAAATATGGCATAAATAACAGCCAGGAAATAAACATATATAAAAAATTGTTAAGATATAATCATGAATTTCAGATCCCTTATGTAATATCGAATTAATGTCATTGAAGCTAATATCTTTATCTTCCTGATACTGAATAGAATCAATATTCCCTTAAATAAAGATTTTTTCCAATTATTATAGAGTATGATGTTATTGAGTGGTGAATACACAATGCTGTGATAGCACAGAGGTGTCATATTTCCTTTGACTTTTGTACTAAACCACCTAATCTGACCATTATTGTTACCTTTAAATATGCATTATTAATTTAATTATCTTTTGTGAATTATTAGCCCTTATTTGGCTTATGTACTTCTATATTTATTTGGTCTTATACTCAGTTTCTCTGTTTAATTTTCAGGATACTGAAGACCAGGAACTTTAGTTGCAGCGCTTGATTCTTTTGTTGCTTACCTAGTACATATTCAGAATTACAAATGTCATGGCAATGATAAGAAACAGTCTTTACAATGACAAATTATAGGCTGTAGGATATTTCACATAGGGTAATACTGAAAATTGGAATATGAAATGTACTAGCCAAGTTTTAATTTGAATCCACACTTAATTGTGTAGAATTGATGTGGGAAATCACAAAGTAACTTGTCAAGTGGAAAAGACAAGTAATTTAATAATTCAGGTCTCAGGTTTTAGATGTTTCATTTTTTAACATGCTTTTTATACCTTAGGAAAAATGTTCTATTACACTCAACCCAAAATAAAAGTAGGTTCCAGACATAAAACTACACTTTTCTAAAATATAATCTGTGAGGTTTCTAAAAAACATCAAATAGTTTTCTGAAAAAGGACAACAGATTTTGTATCTAATACGCTATCGGTCCAGATGTACTACAATGTTTTCTGTGTCCCTACATCCAGATATTATTTTTATCAGAGGGATCATAGGCAAAAAAAAAAGCAAGAACCAATGCTAAGCAGCATAGAAAATTAACTGCATCTGTGGAGGAATTCAAGAAAGAGTCACTAGAAGGCTCAACACATAATTCAGAACAGAAAATTAAATTAAGTGTATGGTACTATATGTGGACACCTGGTGAAACACTTACTTGTGGTTAATGGATTTTTAAAGCCATAAGTATTTCCCTTTTTAATAAACTTACCAGAACATTTTGATTACTGGAAAATTCATTACTAGTACAACAAGGGAACAACTGACTTTAAAACACAGCTGCTGCAGCCATGCTACATCTATTTGTATATCATAAGTACATTGGCAATGTTATAAATCTTTATAATAATCTTCTCCAAAACTTTCCACTCTGTAGTTATCACTGTTGTCAAAAGAGAATTAAATTAAACACCGCATGATTTACAGATTAGGCTGGCTAGCCAGTTTCAATAAATAGGTCACAAGGTGTTGTTAATAGCCAACATCTGAAGATTTTCTGTTTATAACAAAGAGTCAGTGGCTAGAGTCAGAGTTGGTAAATGCTCATGTAAGACTGCATTAAAAATAAATAAATAAATAAAATGAAAATTAAAAAAGAAAAAGAAGAAGTCAAGGAAGTTAAATATTAATAATAATAAAGTCATCATGCTAAAGACATCCCAATAAATTTATCTGTTTCATAAGGAAAAAATTGGCAGTTATTCAAGCAAGATGTAATCAATATGGTTACTTACACTGCAAGGAAGACTGATAGAACATCGATTCCAATGAGAACAACTCTGCAATAAGATAAAGGCAATGTCAATACAATAAGGAATTCTAAATCCATTTGGTTACAATAGGATCTTTCAGTATATACTCTCACTCCTTGAGAAAAATGGTGGATGCTATTCCTTAGTCACTATAGTTGGAAGAGAGTAACGAAGTAATGTTGGTCACACCATTATGTCTGTGCTATCTCTATTTCAGAGCTAATCATACACATATTTTGAAAACATTTGAGCAACTGTATACGTATATAGTTCCTATTAAAGTCAATTGGTAAAATTCAAAGCTGATTTTTTTTTTCATTTGCATGAATATATGTATATATGTATATATATGTGCATGGGTTTCATCTATCAACAAACATTGATATTGTTTTCCTTTATGACTGGACTCATTTCTGTTAGAAAGGAATCAAAAACTCTGCATGAAAATACATCTAAGATATAGTTACAGTAAAATCAAATTAAAAATTATGATTTTATAAAGTTCCACATGTAATTATATACACTTAGTGTTATTAATTTGCTTAAACAAGTAATACCTTTGAAGATCCCTGATGGTATTCTGGCTGGATGTCAGCAGATGAGAAAAAAAAATAAAAAAAAATCACCTCCATGTAGATGTCTCTGATATTTGTGGTTGTCTAACTGTGTATGTAATGGCAACTGAAGACCACTGAAAGCTGCTTAACTGAGCAGTTAACTAGTATAAAAATAAACATTTTTATAAAAGGTGTATTCTGAGCCAGTAGGGATGGACAGACATGTTGACACTCAATAATGTTCTGACAGGAGGAAGGATATGAGCTGGTAGTGTAGAATTATCCTCAAATATCTCCGACCAAAATGTGATTTAACTACATATATTGGTTAGCTCTTGTGTGAGGAGATTACTTACAATTTTATTTTTAATTCTTCGAGGACAATCTAATGATAAAAGAGAGGAACAGCTTAAGCTGGAAATGTTACTTACTATTTAATCAAAGGGCTCCAATTTGCTCAGCCGGCTATATACACAAGCTTCTTTCAAGAGTAAGTGGCAAGGTATCTGTTAAATCTGTTCACATTTCTTGACATTCTGAGAGCTGCTGCCACTTGAAGGCAGACACGCTTTAAAATTAAATAACAATTGCAGAAGGTTTTCTCAACAAAACCACAGTGAGGTTACGGTTGAGATTTGCCCTGAATTTTATGTTGTCCTAAAACTTATTTTATTTATCTCTACTCAGAGATTAGTTATGCTCTTCTATCCCTAGTAATAAGGTAAAGTTTTTTACAAAGAATATTTTATAGGCCATATAGATACCAGTAATTCTGAGCTGAGAGAATATCACTGCTTAAATGTTATGTAGATAAATAAATATTAGTACTTGAAACATTAATTCTTAGAATTTCTTGCTTCCAACCATGACTTTTTAATTTCCACTATGTTCTGCACTGAAAGTGGAGTGGAGTTTAGTTGTCAGGGTGCTTGGTCAAACATATGCTGATCAAAGTGCAAGTAAGCAGCTTGATCTGTGACAGAAATGTAGAGCTCCTAAGAAAAAACAAACTGATAACTAACAAATCAACTTGTGTTTTCCTATATATTCACAAAACAAAACAAAACAAAACAAAACAAAACAAAACAAAACAAAAAAGCAACTAAACTATTAGGTGAATCAACCCAGTCAGGAAGTTTATAAAAATTGCATAAATCAGCCTGTGTGCCCTAGATACTGGAAATCCAACAAGAGAATTTTTGGGGCAAGTAAAATATTGGTAGCTTTTGCTTGGCACTGAATATTATTTTGTTTTTGGCCTTCTCATACAGTGTCAAAAAGCTATGTATACACAGTATAGACACGTAGTTCAATGTGCTTTTTTTTTTTTTTTTTTTTTTTTTTTTTTAAAGTTAATTTTAAAAGGCAGTTTTTTAACACCCAAAATTTTCAAATTCCTGACATTTTACATTTAAAAATGTTTATTTAGGCAATCGGCTCCAGGGCAAGCGTGTTCAACACCAGAGCAGGGAATCGTGGCTTGTGGGGTTTTCCCTTCATTGAGGCTCCTTTGAGACAGCCAAGAGAGCCGACTGGCAGCCCTCATGAGGGTGACTGACGTGGTTTGGGTGGAGCCAGGAGCACCCCTCCACTGTTGCACAAATGCAGTGACCAGGAGAATGGTGACCAGAGTGGGCAAATAGGGTATCAGACAGGGCGGGGGTGCAGTAGTATGCATAGCAGTGTGTGCAGGGAGGGCAAACAGGGTTGGTCATTTTGTGTTCTGGGATCAGCAGAGGAAAGGCCTTCTACTGCAACAGAAAAGTTGTCCACCTGCTGAACCTGCTGGCCTGAGGCTGAGACACAGGCGGGGGGGCCACAACCTGCCTGGGCAGATGCCTACACACAAACAGATCTCCCAAGGACCAAAAGAGCGGTCCAGACCCTCAGTTCTGGGGACCTCTAGTCTCCGGAATTCCCCTGAGGCCTGAAGACAGAGGAGGGTGTCATGGGTGCAAGTGTGCCCAGTTGGATGAGCTCTTCAGGCAGGTGGCTCAGTTGTGAGAAGAGCTCACCAGGCAGTGTAGAATTTAGGAATCTGAATAGGAGATTGACAAATGGTATTATACACTGACACAGTCTGAGCAAAAGCCATTCCTTAAGTCCAGACAAGGGTTAGGGAAACAAACTTGTAGCCCTGAATGAGAACATTTGAAAGACTCACAGGACAAGGGAGAGCGGACCCTTGTCTCTGTCCAGAGCTGGAAGAATCTCCCCCTTGTCCCTGAATTTCCCCTGTGCAACAGATACAATGAACTAGGGCAGGAGAGAGGAGACTCTGGAAGAACTAGTAAAGACCTCAGAAACCACAGGGAACTCAGGAACACAGGCCAACCACAGGGAACTCAAAAAGGCTGACCACATGAAGTTGGTTCAGTCTCCCACTTGAACCAAAATCAGTGCCACAATGAAGGCACAAAGGGTGGTAATCATCGGAGACACCCCTCTGAGAGGCACTGAGGCTCCCATTTGCCATCTGGACAATCTCTCCAGAAAGGTTTGCTGCCTGCCTGGGGCCTATATTCATTGTATTACGAAGAGGCTGCCAAGTCTGGTGGATCCCAAAGACTACCACCCCTTCCTGTTCTTTCAAGTAAGATCAAATGATGTTGTGACAAGGAAACTTTGCAATATCAAAAATGATTTTATGTCTCTTGGAAAGATGTTAAGGGATCAGGAGCACAAGTAGTTTCTCTTTTGTCCTCCCAGTTGGTAACTGGGACACAGGGAGAACGTGACTAATGGATTATGTGAATGGCTGCGAGGCTGGTGCCATGCCCAAGGTTTTGGGTTCTATGACCTTGGACGCACTTTTGAGAGACCGGGAATGCTGACACCAGATGGGGCACTGCTGACCAGGTGGGGCAAGAGTGTTCTGGGCAGTAAGCTGGCTGGGCTTGTCAGGAGGGCTTTAAACTAAATGCAGTGGCAGAAGGGGATGCACCTCCGAGTGAAGAAAGCATACTTGAGAACACTATCACTATCAAAAGTAACAACAGAAAAATACTTGTGAACTGTCCCAGTGCAATCAAGAAAGGTTCTGGAAAGTGTGATATGACTGATAACCCAGCTGAAGTGCCTCTACACCAGTGCATGCAGCATAGGAAACAATCAGGAGGAGTTGGAAACCATGGTGCAATTAGACAAAGATGACCTTATTGCTATCATGGAAATGTGGCGGGATGGATCACATAACTGGAACACTGGAATAGAGGGCTACAAGTTCTCTAGAAGGGATGGACAGGGAAGGAAGGCAGGGGGTGTTGTCCTCTGTGAGGACTTTTTCTTATTTTATTCTGGAAACAACAATTAACACCTCTTTCTGTGTATGAAGGTGAAGTGAATATCCTCAGCTACTGAAGGTATTTAAACTAGTCTCACTAGACAAGCTTAATAAACTACTTTAAAACTATCCTAATAACTCTTATTGACCATAAACACTGTTCCGTGTTCTGTAATGATTTTTTTTTTTTTTTTTTTTTTTTTTGCAAACTAAGGTTTTGGATTCATGAATTCTGTGGAAGAAATGTTTCAGGGTGGAACTTTAGGAGTTACTTCTGTCTTTCTTATAGAGAACAGAGGGCTACAAAATCTTCAGGACGGATAGACAGGGAAGGAAGGGAGGGGGTGTTGCCCTCTGTGGTAGGGAGTGGATTGATTGTGAAGAGCTGCATCTGAGAAACAGCAATGGACAGGTTGAGAGCTTGTGGGTTACATTTAAGGACTGGAGCAATAAAGGGCACTTTGTGGTTGGGGTTTACTACAGGTCACCCGATCAAGGGGAGCCTGTGGATGAGGCATTCTTGCATGAACTACAAGCAGTGTCACGCTTGCACACTCTCATCCTGATGGGGAACTTCAGCCACCTGGATGTCTGCTGGTAAAACTACGCAGCAGGCTGTAAGCAATCCAGGAGATTCCTAGAGTACATTGAGGATAACTTCCTTGTCCAGGTATTAGACAAACCAACCATTATTGTGCCTGCTGCTCACCAATGCAGAGAGCTCATTAAAGAGGTCAAGATTGGAGGCAGTCTGAGCTGCAGTGACCAGGCCCTGGTTGAGCTTTTGATCTCAAGGAATGTGGCCTGGCAAAGAGCAAAGTCAGGACCCCGAAATTCCAGAGTGAACTTCCAGCTCTTTAAAGATTTAGGAACACTGTCCTTAGGGACAAACAGAGCTGGCAAGGGTGATTTTATTAGAGCACAAGAACTCTCCATCCCCATGTGTAAGAAAGCAAGCAAGGAGGGCAGACAAACAAGATGGCTGAGTAAGGACTTTCTGGTAAAACTGAAGTGCAGGAAGGAAATGCACAGGGATGGAAACGGGGACACATGGCCTGGGAAGAGTACAGGGATGCTGTCTGGATGTGCAGGGAAGGGATCAGAAAAGGCGCGGATGGAACTGAGCTTGGCAGGGGATGCAGAGAATAACAGGAAGGGATCCTCTAGATACATTGCTCAGAAAAGAAAGGCCAAGGAGCGTGTACCCCCTCTGGTGGAAGAGAAGGGTGAACCAGTGATGACAGACATGGTGAAGGCTGAGGTACTCAGCAACTTCTTTACCTTAGTTTTCACTTCCGGTCAGGCTTCCCAAGTCTTTTGTTTCCCTGAACCCTGAGATGGAGGCTGGAGGAGCAAAGTCCCACCCACTGTAAGTGAAGAGCAGATTTGAGACCATCTGATGAAACTAAACACGTATAAGTCTATGGGGCCTGATGACATGCATCCAAGGGTCCTGAAGGAATTGGCTGATGTATTTGCCAAGCCTCTCTCCATAATATTTGAAAAGTCCTGGCAGTCAGGTGAAGTTTCTGGTGACTGGAAAAAGGGAAAAATCACTCCTACTTTAAAAAAAAGTTAGAAAGGAAGACCTGGGGAACTACAGATCAGTGAGCCTCACTTCTGTGCCTGGCAAGATCATGGGAAAGATCCTTCTGGAGGCAATGTTGAGGCACATGCAGGTCAAGGTGATCTGAGAGACACATCATGGCTTCACCAGGGGCAAATCTTGCCTGACCAACCTGGTGGCCTTCTATGATAGAGAGACTGCACCAGTTGACAAAGGAAGACTGACCAATGTAATCTACCTGGAATTCTGTAAGGCTTTTGACATGGTCCCGAATGACATCCAGGTCTCCAAATTGTAGAGATGTGGATTTAATGGGTGAACTATTCAGGGGATGAAGAGTTGGCTTGAAGGTCGCACCTAGAGAGTGGTGGACAATGGATCTATGTCCAAGTGGAGGCTGATGACAAATGGTGTACTGTAGGGGTCTGTCCTGGGACAAGTACTGTTTAACATCTTCATTAATGACACAGACAGTGCAATAGAGTGCACCCTCAACAAATTTGCAGATGACACCAAACAGAGTGGTGCAGTTGTTACTATAGAAGGAAAGGGTGCAATCTAAAGGGACCAGGAAAATCTTGAGAATTGGGCCCATGCAAACCTAATGAGGTTCAACAAGTCCGTGTGCAAGGTGATGCACCTAGATCAGAGCAGTCCCAGACATAAGTAGACTGGGAGAAGAATTCATTGAGAGCAGCCCTGCAGAGAAGGACTTGGGGGTTCTGATGAACGAGAAGCTCAACATGAGCTGTCACTTTGTGATTGCAGCCTAGAAGGCCAACTGCATCCTGGGCTACAACAAAAGAGGAGTAGCCAGCAGGTCAAGGGAGGTGATTGCCCCCCTCTGCTCAGCCCTGGTGAAGCCCCACTTGGTGTACTGTATCCAGGTCTGGAGCCCCCAGCACAACAAAGATGTTAATCTGGAAGAACGGGTCCAGAAGAGGGCCACAAAGAGGATCAAGAGGCTGGATCACCTCTTCTACAAAGATAGGCTGAGAGAGCTGGAGCTGTTCAGCCTAAAGAAGAGAAGGCTCTGGGGCGACCTCATGGTGGCTTTGCAGTACTTATAGGGGACTTATAAAAAAGATGAAGAGTGACACTTTTCTCAGTCAGTTAATAACAGAACAAGGGGGGATGATTTTAAACTAATAGAGGGGAGATTTAGATTAGATGTTAGGAGTAAATTTTTCACTCAGAGGGTTGTGAGGACTGGAACAGGCTGCCAGGAAAAGCTATGGATGTCCCACCCCTGGAGGTGTTCAAGGCCAGGCTGGATGGGGCCTTGGCCAACCTGATCTAGTGGATGGCATCCCCGCCTATGGCAGGCGGGATGGAGTTAGGTGACCTTTAAGGTCCCTGTCAACCATTCTATGAACCTGTGATTCTATGATTCATGTTTCTCCATGAGGATATACCAAACAGTGGAAGTGTGTCACAAATGAGGAGAAGTTATAGCTCTCTCAGCCTCACCAACCCCAGGATGTTTCACCATCCACAAGGAAATTTTCCACCAAAAAAAAAAAAAGAGTAAATAATATATTTTTTATTAATGTGATATGGTTTTTTTTTTTTTTTTTGATAATTCAGATTATTATTATTATTATTTTTTTTTCAGAATTCCCTGATACTTTATATATTGTTTATCTCATATGTATACTACAACTATGTCTAATGAGAGATCTCAGGTACCACTCATATAGAGGTTAATATATTAATATCTGTATATAAAACATTGGATAAGAATTCTACATTTTCCATTAGTTTCTTTTTTCTTTTTTCTTTTTTTTTTTTTTTACAGAAAAGCTTTTAAGTGCTGCTCCTCATACAGTCCTAAATGTCATTCACGTGCAGCTGCTAAGACATAATTGTGTACCTATAAAATCAGCAGACAAAAGACCACTTAAGAGTTATCAAGATGAATAATCACAGAATCACAGAATTGCAGGGGTTGGAAGGGAGCTCCAGAGATCATCGGGTAGAACCCTCCTGCCAAAGCAGGTTCCCTAGAGCAAATTGAACAGGTAGACGTCCAGATGGGTCTTGAATATCTCTAGAGAAGGAGACTCCACAACCTCCCTGGGCAGCCTGTTCCAGTGCTCTGTCACCCTCACTGTGAAGAAGTTCTTTCACATGTTGGTGAGGAACTTCCTTTGATCTATTTTTTGGACATTGCCCTTTGTCCTGTCCCCGCAGACCACTGAAAAAAAGGTTGGCCATATGCCGTTGTCTCCCACAGTTCAGGTATTTAAAAACATTGGTAAGATCCCCTCTCAGTCTTCTTTTCTCATAGGGAAGGTGCTCCAGGCCCCATATCATCTTTGTTACCCTCCGCTGGACTCTTTCCAGGAGATCCCTTTCTTTTTTGTACCGGGGAGCCCAGAACTGGATACAGTACTCCAGGTGAGGCCTGACCGGAGCAGAGTAGAGGGAGAGAATCACCTCCCTTGACCTGTTGGCCACACTCCTTTTAATGCACGCCAGGATCCCATTGGCCTTCTTGGCCACTAGGGCACACTGCTGGCTCATGGTCAACCTGTTGTCCACCAGGACCCCCAGGTCCTTCTCCACAGAGCTCCTCTCCAGCAGGTCATCTCCCAGCCTCTACTGATACATGCAGTTATTCCTTCCCAGCTGCAGGACTCTACACTTGCTCTTGTTAAACCTCATTTGGTTTCTTCCTGCCCAGCTCTTCAGCCTGTCCAGGTCTTGCTGAATGGCAGCACAGCCTTCTGGTGTGCCAGCCACTCCTCCCAGCTTTGTATCACTGGCATACTTGCTGAGGCTGGACACTATTCCCTCATCAAGGTTGTTGATGAAGATGTTGAACAAGACCGGACCCAGCACCGACCCCTGGGGAACACCTCTAGTCACAGGTCTCCAGCCGGACTCTGCGCCACCGATCACCACGCTCTGAGCTCGGCCAGTCAGCCAGTTCTCAACCCACCTTACTGTCCACTCCTCTATTCCACGCTTTCTCAGTTTTGTTAGCAGGATGTCATGGGAGACAGTACCAAAAGCCTTGCTAACATCAAGGTATATGACATCCACTGCTCCCCCCGCATCTACCGAGCTGGTGATGTCTTCATAGAATGGTTGGTCGAGCATGATTTCCCCTTGGTGAATCCATGCTGACTACTCCTCATAACCTTCTTCTCTTCCAATTGCTAGGAGATGGCCTCCAGAACAAGCTGTTCCAACACCTTTCCAAGGACAGAGATGAGACTGACTGTCCTGTAGTTTCCCAGATCCTCCTTCTTTCCCTTCTTGAAGACCAGAGAGACATTGGCTATGCTCCAGTCTTCAGGTAACTGTCCTGTTCTCCAAGACTTGTCAAAGATGGTAGAGAGCAGTTCGGCAATCACCTCCACTAACTCCCTCAGCACATGTGGATGCATCCTATCAGGGTCCATGGATTTGTGTGCATTGATCCCACCCAGATGCTCCCAAACCACCCTCTCCTCAAACAGGGAGGAGCTCTCCATTTCCCAGACTCTTTCTCCTCCCTCCAGGGTTCAGGAGTCCTGAGGGGGAGTCTTTGAAACAAAGGCTGAAACAAAGAAGGCCTTCAGTGTATGCCTTCTCAGCATCCCCCATTAGCAGGACATCCCCTTTGTTCAGCAGGGGACCCACATTATCCCTAGTCTTCCTTTTACTGTTTACATACTTTAAAAATACCCTTCTTATTATCCTTTATCTCCTTTGCCAGCTTCACCTCCAGGTGGGCTTTAGCCTTCCTCGTCTCATCCCTGCAGGCCCTGAAAACACTCCCAACACTCCTCCCAAGAGGACAGGCCCTTTTTCCACATTTCATAGAGCTTCCTCTTCCTTTTGATCTTATGGATGAGCTCCTTGCTCATCCATGCAGGTTTCCTGCCCCCTTTCCCCAATTTCCTACTCTTAGGGATACACCAATCCTGAGCTTGGAAGAAGTGCTGTTTAAAAGTTTCCCAGCTCTCACAAGCACCCTTGCCTTCTAGCAATGTAGCCCATGAGTTTCCCCCAAGTAGGTCCCGGATGAGGTCTAGGTTGTCTGTCTAAAAGTCCAGGGTAGCAGTCCTAGTTTTTGCCTTCCTTCTTCTAATCCAGATCTTGGACTCCA